>NC_084612.1:6324616-6354616 GCF_033978795.1 Nerophis ophidion
TTTTGATTCCCGGCCGCTACTGCTCACTGCTCCCCTCACCTCCCAGGGGGTGAACAAAGGGATGGGTCGAATGCAGAGGACAAATTTCACCACACCTAGTGTGTGTGTGACAATCATTGCTACTTTAACTTAATGTAGCAGGTACTTTAGCTAGTATAGTAGAAGTTCTCAATATTTGGGCTAATCAGAAGTCTAGATTACGATTTGGAGAGAGTAGGACAGACACAATTAAATACTTTAAATGATACTGGTGTTATTTAAACATGTACAGGGCAACAACTATAGTGGACGGACATTAATAGGAATGGCCATTCAAAACAAAAGAAAAAAACAGAAAGGAATCTCAACAAACAATGTTGGTTTAGTTCAGGTAATTCATAAAAAGTAATATCAAAAGTTATTCAAGTTTATAGGAGCCATATGAGACTGATCACAGTCCATATGTGCATTCGCAGTTCATACAGCCACACAGTGTTGTCACTATGACAGGTGTAACAGTGTTGTCACTATGACAGGTGTAACACAGTGTTGTCACTATGACAGGTGTAACACAGTGTTGTCACTATGACAGGTGTAACACAGTGTTGTCACTATGACAGGTGTAAGTAACAGTGTTTTCACTATGACAGGTGTAACACAGTGTTGTCACTATGACAGGTGTAACACAGTGTTGTCACTATGACAGGTGTAACACAGTGTTGTCACTATGACAGGTGTAAGTAACAGTGTTGTCACTATGACAGGTGTAACACAGTGTTTTCACTATGACAGGTGTAACACAGTGTTGTCACTATGACAGGTGTAACTGTGTTGTCACTATGACAGGTGTAACAGTGTTGTCACTATGACAGGTGTAAGTAACAGTGTTTTCACTATGACAGGTGTAACACAGTGTTGTCACTATGACAGGTGTAACACAGTGTTTTCACTATGACAGGTGTAACACAGTGTTGTCACTATGACAGGTGTAAGTAACAGTGTTGTCACTATGACAGGTGTAACACAGTGTTTTCACTATGACAGGTGTAACACAGTGTTGTCACTATGACAGGTGTAACACAGTGTTGTCACTATGACAGGTGTAACTGTGTTGTCACTATGACAGGTGTAACAGTGTTGTCACTATGACAGGTGTAAGTAACAGTGTTTTCACTATGACAGGTGTAACACAGTGTTGTCACTATGACAGGTGTAACACAGTGTTTTCACTATGACAGGTGTAACACAGTGTTGTCACTATGACAGGTGTAAGTAACAGTGTTGTCACTATGACAGGTGTAACACAGTGTTTTCACTATGACAGGTGTAACACAGTGTTGTCACTATGACAGGTGTAACACAGTGTTGTCACTATGACAGGTGTAACTGTGTTGTCACTATGACAGGTGTAACAGTGTTGTCACTATGACAGGTGTAAGTAACAGTGTTTTCACTATGACAGGTGTAACACAGTGTTGTCACTATGACAGGTGTAACACAGTGTTTTCACTATGACAGGTGTAAGTAACAGTGTTTTCACTATGACAGCTGTAACACAGTGTTGTCACTATGACAGGTGTAACACAGTGTTTTCACTATGACAGGTGTAACACAGTGTTGTCACTATGACAGGTGTAACACAGTGTTGTCACTATGACAGGTGTAAGTAACAGTGTTTTCACTACGACAGATGTAACACAGTGTTGTCACTATGACAGGTGTAACACAGTGTTGTCACTATGACAGGTGTAACTGTGTTGTTACTATGACAGGTGTAACACAGTGTTGTCACTATGACAGGTGTAACACAGTGTTGTCACTATGACAGGTGTAACTGTGTTGTCACTATGACAGGTGTAACACAGTGTTGTCACTATGACAGGTGTAAGTAACAGTGTTTTCACTATGACAGGTGTAACACAGTGTTGTCACTATGACAGGTGTAACACAGTGTTTTCACTCTGACAGGTGTAACACAGTGTTGTCACTATGACAGGTGTAACACAGTGTTGTCACTATGACAGGTGTAAGTAACAGTGTTTTCACTATGACAGGTGTAACACAGTGTTTTCACTATGACAGGTGTAACACAGTGTTGTCTCTATGACAGGTGTAACACAGTGTTGTCACTATGACAGTTGTAACACAGTGTTTTCACTATGACAGTTGTAACACAGTGTTTTCACTGTGACAGGTGTAACACAGTGTTGTCACTGTGACAGGTGTAACACAGTGTTGTCACTATGACAGGTGTAACACAGTGGTGTCACTATGACAAGTGTAACATTGTTGTCACTATGACAGGTGTAACAGTGTTGTCACTATGACAGGTGTAACAGTGTTGTCACTATGACAGGTGTAACACAGTGTTGTCACTATGACAGGTGTAACAATGTTGTCACTATGACAGGTGTAACACAGTGTTGTCACTATGACAGGTGTAACAGTGTTGTCACTATGACAGGTGTAACACAGTGTTGTCACTATGACAGGTGTAACAATGTGTTGTCACTATGACAGGTGTAACACAGTGTTGTCACTATGACAGGTGTAACAGTGTTGTCACTATGACAGGTGTAACACAGTGTTGTCACTATGACAGGTGTAACAATGTGTTGTCACTATGACAGGTGTAACAGTGTTGTCACTATGACAGGTGTAACACAGTGTTGTTACTATGACAGGTGTAACACAGTGTTGTCACTATGACAGGTGTAACAATGTGTTGTCACTATGACAGGTGTAACAGTGTTGTCACTATGACAGGTGTAACAGTGTTGTCACTATGACAGGTGTAACACAGTGTTGTTACTATGACAGGTGTAACAGTGTCGTTACTATGACAGGTGTAACAGTGTCGTTACTATGACAGGTGTAACCGCGCTCCAGCGGCCGTGTTCATTCATTGTCTTTACTGTAGTATAAAAAATGCAGATGGCCTTAAAACGCCGCAATACTCAGTCACCATATTTAGGCACCCAAAATAAAGACTCAAAATAAATATAAATTCAATCAGATCAAAAACATTGGAGGAAACGAGATTTAAACCCGATGCTAACCACCCATAGAAAATACATGGGTACGGCTAGTAGCTATTATTAGCAAACAAATTCACTTACCAACTCTGCTTAATATCTCAACATTGATACACTCTTTCATCGCAACTCGGCCCTGATGGTCGGCACCTATAAGTTTACAATTACTTGTAAAATGTTGGACGGTTGTTTTTATGATATGCAGGCAAACAACAACTTTAAAACCTACTGGCTTCATGCATGCCCAGCCGAGTAGTGCGAGAATGATCTCTGGGGTCACTAGCGCCCTCTACCGCCAGGAGGCAGGATTACTGCGAGCCTCACCCAGTGCGTCTTCGCAGCCGTTTTATGATTGCCCAGCACAAGAAATACGTTACACACGTACAGTTGTTGACAAAATACACTGTACATCATATAACCTCAGCTAAATAAACTATGGAAATGTATAATATAATTCATATAGCAATATGGTCTCACTGCACAGCAGCCAGCAGTTACCCGAGTCATTGCCATGGTGACCGGGAGGCTCAACATGCTGCTGACTCACCGCAAGTAATTCTCAATATTTCAACGGCAAATGTGAAAATTCAGCGATTTTGAATAAAAATAATCTAAAACTGGTGAAGTTAAATGGAAAACGACTTTATTGTATAATCACTGGATACATATAACAATTTGATTTTTCCATATATATATATATATATATATACATATATATATATATATATACACATTTCGTAAATAATCCA
Organism: Nerophis ophidion; assembly: GCF_033978795.1. Lineage (NCBI taxonomy): Eukaryota > Metazoa > Chordata > Actinopteri > Syngnathiformes > Syngnathidae > Nerophis > Nerophis ophidion. The sequence goes on from NC_084612.1 coordinate 6,328,380, forward strand.
AATTTGGATTAATTTTCCCAGCTTTTTGGTTGTTAGAGGTAGAAAACATTTTAAAGTAAATTCTTTTTTAAAGGCACAAAAAACAGGTCGTGTATTGAGAAACTTTATGATTATAAACCTTAACCAATAGTAAAGTGGTTCTCAAATGGGGGTACGCGTACCCCTGGGAAAACTTGAAGGTATGCCAAGGTGTACGTGAGATTTTTTTTAAATATTCTAAAAATAGCAACAATTCAAAAATCCTTTATAAATATATTTATTGAATAATACTTCAACAAAATATGAATGTAAGTTCATAAACTGTGACAAGAAATGCAACAATGCAATATTCAGTGTGGACAGCTGGGTTTTTTTGTGGACATGTTCTATAAATATGATAATAATAATAATAATAATAATAGATTTCATTTGTTAAAAAAAAAAACACTTTACGTTGAGCAAACAACCTCAAAATGCCACAGTGTAAAAAATTGTAATAATAATAATAAAAAGATAAAAAATAAATAAAATATCAAACTAGAAACCGCCCAATAGTTAGAACCAGCATGTATGTCTATATAAAGGATTTTTTTTAAAGGGTTTTTAAGCCTTTTTTAAAAGCATCCACGTCAAATATTGACGTTAAATATTTCTTTTTTTGTGAAGAAATGTTTACAATGAAGTTCATGAATCCAGATGGATCTCTATTACAATTCCCAAAGAGGGCACTTTAAGTTGATGATTACTTCTATGTGTAGAAACCTTTATCTATAATTGAATCACTTGTTTATTTTTCAACAAGTTTTTAGTTATTCTTATATCTTTTCCTCCAAATAGTTCAAGAAAGACCACTACAAATGAGCAAAATGTTGCACTGTTATACAATTTAATAAATCAGAAACTGATGACATAGTGCTGTATTTTACTTCTTTATCTCTTTTTTTTCAACCAAAAATGCTTTGCTCTGATTAGGGGGTACTTGAATTAAAAAAATGTTCACAGGAGGTACATCACTGAAAAAAGGTTGAGAACCAGTGCAATAGTATAATGAGGTTGCAAAGGTAAAATTCGTTTTAATTATTATTATTATTATTTTTTTATCTTAATGTCTACATTAAGAAAAATGTATTTTATGGACCGTTATTTATAAACTGGGACATTTATAACCAATCAAGAAATAATTATAATCAAAATAAGTACAAAAAACAATATGTTAATGGCTACATAGGTTTGTTTAGCGAGCGTGCATGACGTCATCTGTACTGGCGGCAGCTTCCTCGTCCATGCGCTGGGTGGCGCTGTTAACTGCAGTGTCGCCTTGATTTTTCATAAACAGTCGAAGAAGAACAGCTTCGCCTCAACAAGAAAATGAAAAATGTCGATCGTCTTCGTGCCTAAAAGACTGCGCGGCAAGGCTAAAATCAACCAAGAAACTATCCAAAGGGTATGTCACAACAGCAATGGAGCTTAATAAAAAATTCATATTCAATTGCAATACATTTATTCATCGTCGTGTTTACCGCACGATACGTGACAAGTTATGCTAGCAGCGGCACTAAGCTAACTAGGATTTTGCTACTAAACTTGTTATAAGTTGGTTTTTTTTGTAGCTTTTAGACGAAAACGACCAATTAATAAGATGCATCGCCGACTACATGAAGAAGGGACGAGCTGTGGAGTGTGTCAAGTGAGTGTTTTTAAATAGCCTTGTTAGCTTCTGATGCTACAGGCTAGTTTTTATTTAATTTTATTTTTAATTTTATTGAACAACAAACATACATTTATACTTCACTCATAAGTCAATGCACTTTCAACAGCAAGGAAAGAAAAACAAACAAAGAGTAATAATACTACTAAATATAAAAACAGACACCCCCACGCCCCCAGAAAGGGAAAAGCGGTAGATAATGAATGGATAAGACAAAAAGGGCTACCTAAATAACTTGAAAATATTTGAACAAAGATGTCAATTTAAGGGCTTTTGTACTCTTAACTATTCCTCAAGATTTGATTGATTATTGTAAACCATTAAAGGCCTACTGAAATGAGATTTTCTTATTTAAACGGGGATAGCAGGTCCATTCTATGTGTCATACTTGATCATTTCGCGATATTGCCATATTTTTGCTGAAAGAATTTAGTAGAGAACATCGACGATAAAGTTCGCAACTTTTGGTCGCTAATAAAAAAGCCTTGCCTGTACCGGAAGTAGCAGACGATGTGCGCGTGGCGTCACAGGTTGTAGGGCTCCTCACATTGTTTACAATCATGGCCACCAGCAGCAAGAGCGATTCGGACTGAGAAAGCCACGATTTCCCCATTAATTTGAGCGAGGATGAAAGATTCGTGGATGAAGATAGTGAGACCTAAGGACTAGAAAAAAAAAAGACGAGGGCAGTGGGAGCGATTTAGATGTTATTAGACACATTTACTAGGATAATTCTGGAAAATCCCCTATCTGCTTATTGTGTTACTAGTGTTTAAGTGAGATTATAAAGTCATACCTGAAAGTCGGAGGGGTGTGGTGACAGTCTCTGCCATGGACGAGCCAAGAAAGTCGCAGATGCTTCTTTGACAGCTGCAGGAAGAATTACACAATGTTTACGGTAAGAGCCGACTAATTACCACAATTTTCTCACCGAAACCTGCCGGTGGACATGTGATAGAGAAACATGTTCGTTTGACCGCTCTGTTCCATATTAAAGCTTCACAACAAACAAAGAAACACCGGCTGTGTTTGTGTTGCTACAGCCGGCCGAAATACACCGCTTTCCACCAGCAGCATTCTTCTTTGTAGTCTCCATTATTAATTGAACAAATTGCAAAAGATTCAGCAACGCAGATGTCCAAAATACCGTGTAATTATGCGATTAAATCGGACGACACTAAACCGGCCGTATTGGCATGTGTTGTAATGTTAAGATTTCATCATTGATATATAAACTATCAGACTGCGTGGTCGGTACTAGTGGGTTTCAGTAGGTCTTAAATAGCCTTGTTAGCTTCTGATGCTACAGGCTAGTTTTTATTTTTTTTATCGAACAACAAACATTCATACTTCACACACAAGTCAAGGCACTTTCAACATCAAGGAAAGAAAAAACAAACAAATACAGAGTAATAATACTAATAAATATAAAAACAGACCCCCACACCCAGAAAGGGAGAAGCGGTAGATATGGAACAGAGCGGTCAAGCGAACATGGTTCTCTACCACATGTCAACCGGCAGGTTTCGGTGAGAAATTTGTGGTAATAAGGCTCTTACCGTAAACATGAGCGGAGCTTGTGTCGCTCCTCCTGCAGCTGCTGCTTTCTTGGCTCCTCCATGGCTTCCTTCAGAGACACTGGCGGTCACCGCACCTCTCTGACTTTCAGGTATGACTTTATAATCTCACTAAAACACTAGTAACACAATAAGCAGATAGAGGATTTTCCAGAATTATCCTAGTAAATGTGTCTAATGACATCTGAATTGCTCCCACTGCCCTCGCCTTTTTTTTCTTCTGTTCCTTCACTCTCACTATCCTCATCCACAAATCTTTCATCCTCGCTCAAATTAATGGGAAAATTGTCGCTTTCTCGGCCCAAATCGCTGTAGCTGCTGGTGGCCATGATTGTAAACAATGTGAGGATGTGAGGAGCTCTACAACCTGTGACGTCACGCGCACATCGTCTGCTACTTCCGGTACAGGCAAGGCTTTTTTATTAACGAACAAAAGTTGCCAACTTTATCGTCGATGTTCTCTACTAAATCCTTTCAGCAAAAATATGGCAATATCGCGAAATGATCAAGTATGACACATAGAATGGACCTGCTATCCCCGTTTAAATAAGAAAATCTCATTTCAGTAGGCCTTTAAGCCAATTAGGAAATATAGGCTTTACTTTCATATATCGACATTCATGTAAAAAATTTTTTTTCCTGGAGCACAATAATGTTGACAAACATTTCTGTGTTACAGCCGTTTATAAAAATAACAAATTTGATCTCTTCTATAGTGCAGTGTTTTTCAACCTTTTCTGAGCCAAGTCACATTTTTTCAATAGAAAACATTTTCAGGCACACCACCAGTGGAAAGCATTAAAAATTTAAACTCTGCAGCCGATATTTACAATAAAAAGTTGTCGCAATTGTTTGATATGAACTCAAACCACAAACAAACATGCATCACTATTGCTGAATTTCCCCCCTGGGATCAATAAAGTACTTTCTATTCTATTCTATAGCTCTTGTCTCAAAGTAGGTGTACCGTCACATGAATTGATTTACGTGGACCCCTGACTTAAACAAGTTGAAAACCTTACATGGGTGTTGCTATTTAGTGGTCAATTGTACGGACTATGTACTGTACTGTGCAATCTACTAATAAAAGTTTAAATCAATCAATCATCACGCTGTGACTTAGTTTTTTTTGCTGTTTTCCTGTGTGTAGTGTTTTAGTTATTGTCTTGTGCTCCTATTTTGTTGTTGATTGTCATGTACAGATGTACTTTGTGGACGCCGTCTGCTCCACACGCTGCAAGTCTTTGCTGTCGTCCAGCGTTCGGTTTTTGTTAACTTTGCAGCCAGTTCAGTTTTAGCTTCATTTAGCATAGTCATGCCTAAGCTTCAATGCCATTTTGTTTGTTGGTTTAATCTTTAGATAATTTTTTACCTGCACCCGGCCTCCCTTTGTCGTTTGCATATTGTGATCACCACAAACCATGTTCCCGACATCTACAAGGGAATTAGCTACCTGCTGCCACCTACTGATATGGAAGAGTATTACACGGTTACGCTGCCGAGCTCTAGACAGTACAGACACTCAACAACGGCACGTTTGCAGATTATAATTACTGGTTTGCAAAAAATATTTTTAACCCAATTAGGTGACATTTCATAATCTCCCACGGCACACCTGACTGCGGCACAGTGGTTGAAACAATGTTCTATTTTATCTCTCCCCACACTTACCTCTTTGTGTCTTGTCTTTATCTCCCCCCGCCAGATATCAACAATTCCTGCATCGGAATATTGTTTACTTGGCCACCATTGCCGATGCAAGCCCTGTTGTTGACAACACGTCACAGTCTTCAAGTGGGTCCTCAACACTTTTTCTCTATTTTCCTTCCATGCATTTTTGTTATAATTATTTTTTTGTCTGTTTGTCAACAGCGTGATCGAACCTCAGCCTTTTAAGGAAGCTTCTTCTATTCATGCCATCATTTTACATACCTTTCCTTCATTCCTACAGTATTCCGTATTCATAGAGATAATCAGGACCACACAAAATGCTTACACCAGAATCGAAGAGAAATATTACGAATGTTTTTTTTAATGGCTCAATACTATGATAAAAAGTTGCAGTAATTGTGTCCAACTCTCGAACAAAATTACGTTTCAATATTTTTTTTTATTTTACTGGAAAGAAGTGGAAATCGTACACAAATTAGTTTGTAAGGATACAAGGAAGTTGTGACACTATGAAAATGGAAGAAAAAAACAAGTAACGTTACAAATATTAAGTTATAACATTTTGTGGAAAGTGTTGCAGTTGTCCGAAAATACTTGATTAAATTATTACTAGAAAAAATACATTTATTAATGTTTATTTATTGTAGTCAGTTTGGGATCCATTCATTCCACATGGAATAAAACTTCCTTTGTAATATTTAGTGGTTTTGTCATTGTATTTTTAAAATCACATTTTTGTTGTAATGAGAAAAAAAGTGGCCTTTTTTAAAATACATATTTTAATAATATAGTATGTTCTTTTTCTTCCACTCAAAATATAAAAATGGAAATAAAAAGTTACACAAATGAGGTCAACATGTGTTGCCCCTAACTGACCTTCAGATAAATATTTTTGTAGACTTACACAAACTTTGATCCACAAGGGAATTGTTCCACACAGTAGCTGTTACAAAGGATGGAAGGGATAATGCAGGTATAAAGTAGATTAAAAATGTACCATAGTAGCAATATAAAATATGTAATATTTACATGTGTGTGTGTGTGTGTAACCTACACTAATATATTTTTAATACAACACGATAAAATTGTAAAGCATTTACGTGATGTCTCTTGCTCTTTCTTTCCACACAAACGTTTTAATATTCTGCTTTTATTTTTTTTCTCATATTCCGACTTATTTTAGTGTAATTATTTTACTTTCTAATAAAATCTCATTAGGTTTTTTAAAACCAAAAAAATAAAGCGTCGTTTTTGCAATGTCACCCTTTTTTGTATAAAACTACACTTTATTTACATTAAAAAAATGGTTTCCTCATACAAACCTTCTCATTGTGTAATTAAAGATAACAGACTATTCTATGAACATTTGTATTACTAAAAATAAGTACTTAATATTTTTAAAATAGATCATGATTATATTAACATTTTGCATGTGATATATTTCTGGTAATTTTCTATGTACCTGTAAATCCAAAAAGTCAATCAATCAATCAATCAATGTTTACTTATATAGCCCTAAATCACTAGTGTCTCAAAGGGCTGCACAAACCACCACGACATCCTCGGTAGGCCCACATAAGGGCAAGGAAAACTCACACCCAGTGGGACATCGGTGACAATAATGACCCAGTGGGACGTCGGTGACAATAATGGCTATGAGAACCTTAGAGAGGAGGAAAGCAATGGATGTCGAGCGGGTCTAAAATGATACTGTGAAAGTTGAATCCACAATGGATCCAACACAGTCGCGAGAGTCCAGTCCAAAGCGGATCCAACACAGCAGCGAGAGTCCCGTTCACAGCGGAGCCAGCAGGAAACCATCCCAAGCGGAGGCGGATCAGCAGCGCAGAGATGTCCCCAGCCGATACACAGGCAAGCAGTACATGGCCACCGGATCGGACCGGACCGGACCTCCTCCACAGGGGAGAGTGGGACATAGAAGAAAAAGAAAAGAAACAGCAGATCAACTGGTCTAAAAAGGGAGTCTATTTAAAGGCTAGAGTATACAAATGAGTTTTAATGTGAGACTTAAATGCTTCTACTGAGGTGGCATCTCGAACTGTTACCGGGAGGGTATTCCAGAGTACTGGAGCCCGAACGGAAAACGCTCTATAGCCCGCAGACTTTTTTTGGGCTTTGGGAATCACTAACAAGCCGGAGTCCTTTGAACGCAGATTTCTTGCCGGGACATATGGTACAATACAATCGGCAAGATAGGATGGAGCTAGACCGTGTAGTATTTTATACGTAAGTAGTAAAACCTTAAAGTCACATCTTAAGTGCACAGGAAGCCAGTGCAGGTGAGCCAGTACAGGCGTAATGTGATCAAACTTTCTTGTTCTTGTCAAAAGTCTAGCAGCCGCATTTTGTACCAACTGTAATCTTTTAATGCTAGACATGGGGAGACCCGAAAATAATACGTTACAGTAGTCGAGGCGAGACATAACAAACGCATGGATAATGATCTCAGCGTCTTTAGTGGACAGAATGCAGCGAATTTTAGCGATATTACGGAGATGAAAGAAGGCCGTTTTAGTAACGCTTTTAATGTGTGCCTCAAAGGAGAGAGTTGGGTCGAAGATAATACCCAGATTCTTTACCGTGTCGCCTTGTTTAATTGTTTGGTTGTCAAATGTTAGAGTTGTATTATTAAATAGAGTTCGGTGTCTAGCAGGACCGATAATCAGCATTTCCGTTTTTTTGGCATTAAGTTGCAAAAAGTTAGCGGACATCCATTGTTTAATTTCATTAAGACACGCCTCCAGCTGACTACAATCCGGCGTGTTGGTCAGCTTTAGGGGCATGTAGAGTTGGGTGTCATCAGCATAACAGTGAAAGCTAACACCGTATTTGCGTATAATGTCACCTAGCGGCAGCATGTAGATGCTGAAGAGTGCAGGGCCAAGGACCGAACCCTGGGGAACTCCACACGTTACCTTAACGTAGTCCGAGGTCACATTGTTATGGGAGACACACTGCATCCTATCAGTAAGATAAGAGTTAAACCAAGACAGGGCTAAGTCTGACATACCAATTCGTGTTTTGATACGTTCTAATAAAATATTATGATCGACGGTATCGAAAGCAGCGCTAAGATCGAGGAGCAGCAATATAGATGACGCATCAGAATCCATCGTTAGCAATAGATCATTAGTCAATTTTGCGAGGGCTGTCTCAGTCGAGTGATTTGCTCTGAAACCGGATTGAAAGGTTTCACATAGATTGTTAGACGCTAAGTGTTCATTTAACTGCTCCGCAACAATTTTTTCAAGGATTTTTGAAATAAAGGGAAGGTGAGACACCGGTCGGTAGTTTACCATGAGGTCAGGATCGAGGTTAGGTCTTTTAAGAAGAGGATGAATAACCGCTTTTTTGAATGCTAGGGGAACAGTGCCCGAGGAGAGTGATATGTTTATAATATTTAGCACTGATGGACCTAATAATACAAAGAGCTCCTTGATCAGTTTCCCAGGAAGAGGGTCAAGTAAGCATGTTGTCTGTTTCATTCCATTTACACGTTGTAACAATTCCTCTAATGTTATTTCCTCAAAACGAGAGAAACTATTTTGGAGGGCAGTATCCGCCGTATATACAATCGTGTCAGTGTTAATAGAACCCAGTTGTAGCTGGGACGCATTGTCTTTAATCTCCTTTCTAATGACTTCAATTTTCTTACTAAAGAATTGCATAAAGTCATCAGCTGAGTGGGTTGAGCTACTGGAAGGAGTCCCTTGTTGGGTTAGCGATGCTACCGTACTAAACAAAAATTTAGGATCGTTTTTATTACGGTGGATGAGATTTGAGTAATATTTAGCTTTAGCTAAGGTAAGCATGCGTTTGGCTTCAGGATGGAGGGAAGTGGTGTTCTGTGGGGATTAGCCTTCTGCTTTGTTTTTAGCCCCGCTCGACATCCGCGTTTCCGATCACACCGCTGGCGTCTGCTCCGTAGACGGCCCCCGCTGCTACTATACTCCCCTGCTTCACAGGCCGCTGGATGTAGCCGCCGCCGTATTCCCATGCTAGTTAGCATGTTTAGCACGCACGCGTCTATCAGTCCAAAACGGCCCGATATGTCCACATCCAGAAGTGTCTGGCGGTCGTACGTGATCACGGAGTGACCACGATGTGAGCCAGCCATAAAGTCTAAAAAGTATTTCCTTTTCCATTCACAAGTGAAAGTCAAGCACCACAAACAAGTTCACAAAAAAAAATGAGAAGACATTTTCAAATTGCTAGTATTTTTTATTCTTTTTTGCATCGCTGGTACACTTGGGAGATTTTTATGAGTTGCCAGCTCCAAAGAACAATAAGCAACATAAGCCAAGCAGCCCCCCCCCCCCCTTCACGTCATCTGGGTTATCTCTGGACTGGATTCAATCCTTTGTGTAGAAGCCTCTAGTAAGTAAACCATTTGACACGGCTGAGAAAATGCTAACGGTTACAGTCTGTCATTGGATGTCTTCATAGAAAAAGAAAAAAAAAAAAGCTAGGGGAGAGAACACATAACCCCAAAATATTGAGAAAAGAAAAAGCAACTATTATATATATATATACACATATATATATATATATACATATATATATATACACATATATATACATATATATACACATATACATACATATATATACACACATATATATATATACACATATACATACATATATATATATATATACATATATATATATATACACATATATATATATACACATATATATATATACATATATATATACACATATATATATGTATGTATATATATATATATACATATATGTATATATATGATTGTGCAAAGCACATTCACTATAAAAAGATATATATTTATATGTATATATACAGCAAACTGTAAACATTTTTAAGTATGTTAGTTTTTCTGAAAACATGGTGTCATTATCATAAATACAGGCAACATTGGCATCTGCAAACATCCACAAAACAAACCCCCAAAAAAAAAAAGAACATTCCGGGCGTTAAATGGCGCCCACAGAAAGCAAAGAAAGAAAGGTGTGGAGGGAGGAGGCCACGCCCTCCTTGTTAGGGTTTTCTTTTCTTTTTTTGGTAAAGATGGAGGACAAAATGTGCTTCTTTTTTTCACATCAGCGGGAAAATAGCCTTTTTTTTTTCCTAACATACAGTCATGGTAACTAGAAAAATAAGATTAATACTGTCAACACTTGGACCAGAAAAACAACGTCACTCGTGAAGAAGAAGAAATATGCGCTAATTTGGTGGTGTAATAAAAACCTCCTCCTCCTCCTCCTCCTCAGCACCATTCATCTCCTGCTTTGGTTGCAAAGAACGCCCGTGGACAAGTGCTAGCAATACCAACATGGCACGTGTAGTAGTAGTAATAATAGTAGTAGTAGTGTATGTTAACGTGTGCTGAGCCTGCTCAAAGCCTCTTGGTAAAAATTCCTCAATCCAACATGTCAACATGCCAGCTGTACGTTTGGCAGTTACAGCTCCTTTAGACACAGTTTGGGTCCGTTTTTTTTCTTGTTTTTCAAGCGGTCTCCAGCTCTTGCCTGAAGGGGGCGCCACTACCCGCCTCTGACAGAGAAACCAACACTATGGCCGCCGCATGTTTTTATCCTATTCGTAATCATAGTAGTACGTTTTCTAGGGAGGGAGGGGGGGCATTGGGGTCACTTTACGATGTAGGGAGTAGGAGGGCCACACTGAAAAAAAATATAATGTTTGTGAAATTATTTTTTTAAAGTTTTGGCGGAATTTTGCAAACGGGACTATTTTCAAAACGTAGTCATTTATAACGTGTGTGTCAACAAGGTCCGATTTTTTTTGTCGTGAAATTACAAAAAAAAGTCGATATTCAAGATTAACACTTTGAATATGAAAGTCGGAAACGTTCAGAAGTCGGAGAACATGCGTCAAATCGTCTCAAGAACAGTCGTAATTTTATAGTTTAGTTACAAGAGAAAGTCATTTTACAAAACAAATGTCATAATATTCAAGATCAACGTTAACAATACCACTTTTGTTAACTAGTATAAAAGTCGTAAATGTTCGGACGTCGAAAAATGGAGGCCAATATGTGAAAGGAAGAGTCGTAATATTACAATCGTTTGGTTACATGAAAAAAGTATTACTGCAAAAAGATCGTTAACATTACCACTTTTTTTTATTAGTATAATAGTCATAAATGTGAGAAAATGTTGTGATTTTACAATCAAATTAAAAGAAAAAAGTATTTTTACAAAAACAAGTCTCATAATATTCAAGATCAACGTTAACATTTCCACTTTATTTTTACTAGTACAAGAGTCGTAAATGTTTGGAAGTCGGAAAATGTAGGGGAAAATGTCACTAGAAGAGTCGTGATTGTACTGTCGTTAAGTTAGAAGGAAAAAATATTTGGAGACATACAAATCCTATAATATTCAACATCAACGTTTCAACTTCTTTATTACTAGTATAAGAGTCATAAATGTTCAGACGTCGGAAAATGTAGGTCAATATGTTATAGGAAAAGTCATATTACAGTTTGGTTACATGAAAAAAGTATTACGGCAAAAAGATCAACGTTAACATTACCACTTTTTTTTATTAGTACAATAGTCGTAAATGTGGGAAAATGTCGTAATTTCACAATCAAATTAAAAGAAAAAAGTATTTCTACAAAAACAAGTCTCATAATATTCAAGATCAACGTTAACATTTCCACTTTATTTTACTAGTACAAGAGTCGTAAATGTTCGGAAGTCGGAAAATGTCACTAGAAGAGTCGTGATTTTACTGTCAAATTAGAAGAAAAGAATATTTGTAGGAATACAAGTCTCATAATATTTAAGATCCTCGTTAACATTTCCACTTTATTACTAGTACAAGAGTCATAAATGGTCAGACATCGGAAAATGTAGGTCAATATGTTATAAGAAAAGTCATAATGTTACAGTTTGGTTACATGAAAAAAGTATTACTACACAAAGATCGTTAACACTACCACTTGTTTTTATTAGTATAATAGTGGTAAATGTTCAGAAGTGGGAAAATGTCGTAATTTCTTAGTCAAATTAAAAGAAAAAAAAGTATTTTTACAAAAACAAGTCATAATATTCAAGATGAACGATAACATTTCACCTTTATTTTTACTAGTATAAGAGTCGTAAAATGTTCGGATGTCAAAAAATGTAGGTGAAAATGTTACAGAAGAGTCGTGATTTTACTGTCATTAAGTTAGAAGAAAAAAATATTTGGAGAAATACAAGTCTCATAATATTTAGGATCCACGTTAACATTTCCACTTCTTTATTACTAGCACAAGAGTCAAATGTTCGGAAGTCAGAAAATGTAATTCAATATTTATTATTAATAATCCATTATTTATCATTTAATATATCACAGGAAGAATCAGAATTTTACAGTCCAGTTAGGAGAAAAAATATTTTTGTTTACAAAAAGAAGTCTCACCATATCTCAAGATCAACATTAATACCACTTTTTTTTTTTTACTAGTGTAAGAATCGCAAATGTTCGGAATTTGGAAAATACAAAAATGTCACTGTAAGAGTTGTAATTTTACAGTCAAGTTACAAGAAAAAAGTATTATTACAAATAAATTCATAACATTCAAGATTAACACTACCACTTTTTTACTAGCATAAAAGTCGTAAACCCTTCGGAAGTCAAAATGTCCCAGGAAGAGTCGTAATGTTACAGTTGTTAAACGACAAGAAAAAGTAATTTTACAAATAATTTTTTTTAAATATTTAAGATCAACATTAAACACTTTTTTTTACTCATATCTGAAAGTGTTCTGAAGTCAGAAAATTTAAGTTAAGATGTCACAGGAAGAATTGTAATTTCAAAGTTGTTAATTTACAAGAAAAAAGTATTTTTACAAAAAAGTAATAATATTCAAGTTCAACATTAACACTTTTTTTGTTACTTTAATGGTTGTAAGCGTTTGGAAGTTGCAAATGTCGTGACAAAAAAGTATTACCAGATTATTGCAATATGTTTTTAGTTTTCCAAAAAAAGTGTTGTAGTAATACAAGAATAACGTCGCACAATTGCAAGAATTTAGGTCGTTTTTACATAATATAAAGTCGTGATATTACGAGAGTCAAGTAATAAAGTTAAAAGATGTTTTTTTTCCCCCGAGGAAAAAGTAATTTTCAGTTTTATGACAAAAGTGTCATAACACAATGCGATTAACGTCAACATTACTACTTATTTATTAGAATAAAAGCTGTAACCATTCAAAAGTTGGAAAATAAGTAAAAAAAAAAAAAGTCACAGAAATAGTTGGAACAAAAACAGACAAAAAAATATATATTAATTGCAATAATTTTTGTAATTTGTTTTTACAAAAGTGTTGTAATATTACGAGAATAAAGCCACCAAATCCTGACAATTCAAGTTGTATTATTATTAAGAATTATAAAGCATATGTAAGAATGGTTTATTTAATGTAAAAGTCGTAATGTTATCAAAATACACTTTTTTCAGGAGAAAAAGTAATAAAAGTTTAGTTTTACAACAAAAGTATATACCTTAACATTACTACTTATTTACCGAAAATAAAAGTTGTGAAATAAGCCAATATTACGAGTAACAGTCGTAATATTACCAGAGAGAGAAAAAGTCGTAAAGAAACCAAGAAAGACTTTTTCCTTTTTCAGGGGAAATAAAAAGCCCTGATTTTTGCAAGAATCAAGTGAATGAAGTCGCAAAATCATGACAATCAGGTCGTAATGTTTTACGAGAAAAAACATGTAATAGTCGTAATTCTACAGTCTGATTCCTTTCATTACTTTACTAGGAAAAAAAGTTGATTTTTTTTCCAAAAAAGTGTCGTAATACGAGAGAACAAGAACATAAAAGTTGCAAATGTTAAGTCAGAAGTTAGAAAATAAAAGTGGAACAGTCACAGTAATAGTTGTTATAATGCGACAACAAAGAAATCGTGACTATGATAAATTGTATTTTTACAAAACAAAGCCTCAAAATGTTACAATAATAAAGTCGTAATTTTATTACAAATAACGAAAAAAATAAGTTGTGTGTTTCTTTCTCCAAGTTATGATCTAATCAGGTCATTTTTACGATAAGTTTTCTGTCACAGGTATTTTTACCCCCCTTGACAATAAAGTGTCGTAATATTACAGGAATTAAGTCACACTATTATGATAATAAAGTGGTAATATTATGGGAAAAGGGGGGACTATGTAAAAAGAATATATAAAGTCCTAATTGCAAAGCCGGATTTCCTTTAATAAAGTTAGAATATTGTCAGAATAATGTTGTATTTTGTTGAAGTGTCTAAACATTACCACATCTGACTTAATCAAGAAAAAAATAGTATTAAAAGAATACATTTGCACTTCATAGTGTGTGACTATAATGGGTATAAATAAGGTATGTACTGTAAATGTAAATATTTGTTCAAGAAAGCTGTAAAATGACTGAAGCCAGATTTTATTCAAGAAAAATTATGAGAAATGCTGTATTTTTAAGTCGTGATATTTAAATATTTCTAATCCAGTCATTTGAGTTTTACATTTTTAAAAGAAAAAAGTTGTCATTTGTATGAAAAACAAAAATAAGTTCTCTCCAGAATAGTGATAATATTCTCATAATAAAGTAGTGATTATTCAAAAAGATCCAGAATGAAGTCATACGCTTTCCCAGGGGGAAAAAGTCATAAAATATATATATATTTTTCAACATGTCATATGAGAATTGAAGAAAAAAAAAAGTGGTGGTGTTATTTATGAGAATAAATGTTATTTAAAAAAAAGTTGTAATAATCGGAGAATAAAGTGTTATAATTTTTCGGGGGGGGGGGGGATACCACCATATTTTTAAAGAATAACAGTTGTGATGTATAGAAAATAATTGTATTTTTCCTAGAAATTTTTTTTCTGTATTTCAAGAACACAGCCTTTTTTTCCTGACATACTAAATGATTGTCTGGAAAACAGTTGTATTTTGTTTTCTTGGGGAAAAAGATAGTTTTTGTGGAACATTATGAGTTGTAAATAGTATTTTGAAAGTTTCAAGTAGTAGTTAGTCAGTGTGGCCCTCAGAGTGGTGTGTGTGTGTGTGTGTGTGTGTGTGTGTGTGTGTGTGTGTGTGTGTGTGTGTGTGTACCTGTCAGTACTGGTGCAGGAAGGAGGGCCTGTGCTCGTGTTTTAAGGGGAACGACTTGAAGCCTTTACTCATGGCTTTCAGTTGTTGTTGTGTCTGCTGCTGCTGAGTGAAGGGGAAAGGCGAGGAGATGGCGGCCGAGGGCGGGCACTCGCTGGCCGCCGACCACACGGGCGACTGGAGCATCTGCATGGAGTCGCTCCACTGTGACGACGGCGGCGGGAGGTTCATCTGGTACAAGGAAGAGCTGGGATTGGCCGACGCCGTCAAGCCGCTGTGGGCTGAGTGCTGCCACGGCGCTTTGGGAGGCCAAGTTTTTGTCTTGCTGTCCTGTCAACGCAACACAAATCACTCATTAACTCTTTTTTTTTTTTTTTTTAACTTATTTTTATGCTGGTGTCATTATTAGGAATGTTCATTAGCATGCATTAAAACGTTGTCTTAAAAATTGAGTAGGATTTTTATTTGGGGGCCGGGGGGAAATCACAAAATTACAGTCATAAAGTTTAAGATGTAGTTTTTTTCTGAAGACATAAAAAACAAATTTTAAAAAAGTTTTTTTTGGGGGGGGAAAAAAGTATACAAAGATTAAATTGTTCTTTAACTATGAGAATGTCATTTTATAGTGGCTATGAAGTCACGTTTTCCTTGAAAAACAAAGATATATATATATATATATATGTCTTAATTAGATTATCCAGAGAATAGTGCTCGATACCGTGGTAGAGCGCAATATGTGTATGTGTGGGAAAAAAATCACAAGACTATTTCATCTCTACAGAACTGTTTCATGAGGGGTTCCCCCAATCAGGAGATTTGATACATACATACATACATACATATATATATATATATATATATATATTAGGGCTGCGAATCTTTGGGTGTACCACGATTTGATTCAATATCGATTTTTGGGGTCACGATTTGATAATATATCGATTTTTTTCGATGCGATTCTCGATTCAAAAATTATTATTTTTCCGATTCAAAACGATTCTGTATTCATTCAATACATAGGATTTGAGCAGGATCTACCCCAGTCTGCTGACATGCTAGCAGGGAAGATTTAAAAAAAAAAGGCTTTTTTAATTGTAAAGGACAATGTTTTATCAACTGATTGCAATAATGTAAATTTGTTTTAACTATTAAACGAACCAAAAATATGACTAATTTTATCTTTGTGAAAACATTGGACACAGTGTGTTGTCAAGCTTATGAGATGTGATGCAAGTGTAAGCCACTGTGACACTATTGTTCTTTATTATTATTTTTATAAATGTCTAATGATAATGTCAATGAGGGATTTGTAATCACTGCTATGCTGAAATTATAACTAATATTGATACTGTTGTTGATAATATTCATTTTTGTTTCACTACTTTTGGTTTGTTCTGTGTCGTGTTTGTGTCTCCTCTCAATTGTTCTGTTTATTGCAGTTCTGAGTGTTGCTGGGTCAGGTTTGGTTTTGGAATTGGATTGCATTGTTATGGTATTGCTGTGTATTGTTTTGTTGGATTGATTAAAAAAATAAATACAATTTTGAATCGCACAACGTATTCGTATCGATTTTTTTCCCCCACCCCTAATATATATATATATATATATATATATATGAGGGAACCCCTCATCTCATGAAACAGGTCTGTAGAGATTAAGTAGTCCTGTGATTTTTCCCCACAAATACATACTATATATATATATATATATATATATATATATATATATATATATATATATATATATATATATACACACACACATTTATAATTATATATTGTATGAATCAAGGAGATTTAAATAAGTAGTATGACATGAATCAAGTAGATAAAAAATAAATCTTTACACAATATGAATCAAATAGTTAAAAAAAAAAAGTAATAAATCTCCGAGAACATTTAAAAAGTAATATTACATTAATTAAATATACATATAAAAAAGGTAATATTAGATCAATATCAAGTACATTAAAAAAAATACTTTTTACAAAAGTAATACTAAATGGATCAAGATTTTAAAAAGTAGTACTAGATAAATCAAATTGATTTTTTAAAATCTCAAGGGTCATGTACATTTTAATTATATGTATGTATATATATATATGTATGTATATATAAAGTAGAATAAAAATGTAACATTAGTCAAGTCAATTTCTTTAAAACAAAAAAGGTGTAAAAATGTACTACTCTCTCAAAGAAAAAATATGCAATCACATCTGAAGTGTTTAATAAAACAAAGTTGTACGATACTACCAAAAGAATGTTATATTTCTTCAAGAAAAAAAAACATGTGTTTTCCCCCCAGTAAATATAAGATGTGTCATCTCATATTGATGAATGTAGGATATAAAGGTGGTAAAAAGGCTGGTGGCGCCACACGACCTCTCTAAGCTGCACAGCCTTGCTCTGCAGTGGACGTTTGTTTTTTTGTCTGTTCCATCATTTATATTTCAACAATATCTCTGTTTGGCAGTTTAAAATGTGTATAAAGGTTACTTCTGGAATGTCCTAATGCAGCTCAAATGTGAAAATGAGGTGAAGCCTGAGCAAATACATTGTTTTCGCACTCGGTCACTGGCGGAGGGATGATGAGTCAGCAGTTTTCACACAAACAACAAAGTGAGACAACATTACAAAACTGCTGAAATGGTGCAAGTAGTCGTGTTGTGCTTCTTTAGCAAACTTTTTGCTAATGCTAGCACAGGGCGTGTCAGTGGATCCGTCAACAAAAGGCGGAGCTTACCTGGCCGTCGTCGGTCATGTGATGGAGCGGCGGTGAGGGCAGGGTGCACACTTCAGGCTCACCACAGCTGTGTTTCCTGCAGACAACATGAACTTTAACTGCTGTTTGGCTGTAAACATGCTACATTCTTCCATAACATTCAAACTCTCTTTTAGCCTTGCACTTGTTTTGTGTGCAGCTTCCTGTCTGCACTTTTTCATGCATCAACCTGGAATTTCTAAACTTTTTTGCTTATTCACTTCCTGTGAGAATCCAGCATTAGCAGGATGTCATAAAAAAAGTACTAGTTAAAAACAGGGACATACAGGTTGTTTGGATTTAAAATATAATGATTAAGTTGTGATATTGTGAGGAAAAATATCTTAATGTTACCATAACGAAAAGGCTAAATGTATTTTATTATTTGAAATTTGAGGGATAAAATGCGCTTTACCAAAAATGTATATTACTAAATAAAATCAAAAGTTTTCGAAAAATATTTAATTTTGTAAAAAGGCTGTATTTCCATAAAGATTTTTCCCCCAAATTTTTGTCTGAACTTAAAAAATTGAGGAAAAACAATTATATTTTTTACATTTAAAAAGTATTTCTAGCAAAAATATATATATATATTACTAGAATAAAGTCTTATTTGTTTCCCCAAAAACATCAGTCATTTCCATAAATCTTTTTTTCCCCCAAATTGTTGTCTTTACAGCATTTTTTTCATTTTTCTAAAAAAAAAAAAAAAAAAAAATATATGCACAAAAAATTGTTAAAGGGTTTGTCTTGTGAAAAACATAGTTACACTGGAAAAAAAGAAATAATGTTTTATACATTTTACCGTATATTAATATGTTTTAGGAAAACACATTTAAATTACATTAATACAATTTCATTTTATTGAAGAAAAAAAAGTTAAACTGGTTGTCCAAAAAGAAAAAAAGTTTTAAAGTTGATTTTTTTGGAAAATATTGCAAAATTTAAGTATAATTTTTTTGCAGGGTTTTTATTTTTTTTATTTTACAAAAATAGTCCAATTTATTTTAAGAATTTTTTTTTATAAATGGTTGGAATAGTTTAAAAAAAAATACAAGAAAAGCAATTTCAAATGCATTATTTAGTTTATATTAATTATTATATTTTAAGAAATACATTTTAGTTTACATTTATAAAGCAGCTTTTTCTTAAAGACAGAACATTTTTAAATGGTTGTGCAAATAAAATAATGTCAAATTACATTAAAATAAAAAAAAAGTTTTTGGGGGAGAATATTACAAAAATAAAGTATAATTAATTTTTTCTTTACAAGAATGATGTCCTAAATTTAGTCTTATTTGTTTCCCCAAAAACATCAGTCATTTCCATAAATCTTTTTTTCCCCCAAATTGTTGTCTTTACAGCATTTTTTTCATTTTTCAAAAAAAAAAAAAAATATGCACAAAAAATTGTTAAAGGGTTTGTCTTGTGAAAAAAATAGTTACACTGGAAAAAAAGAAATAATGTTTTATACATTTTACCGTATATTAATATGTTTTAGGAAAACACATTTAAATTACATTAATACAATTTTATTTTATTGAAGACAAAAAAGTTAAACTGGTTGTCCAAAAAGAAAAAAAGTTTTAAAGTTGATTATTTTGGAAAATATTGCAAAATTTAAGTATAATTTTTTTGCAGGGTTTTTATTTTTTTTATTTTACAAAAATAGTCCAATTTATTTTAAGATTTTTTTTTTTATAAATGGTTGGAATAGTTTTAAAAAAATACAAGAAAAGCAATTTCAAATGCATTATTTAGTTTATATTAATTATTATATTTTAAGAAAATACATTTTAGTTTACATTTATAAAGTAGCTTTTTCTTAAAGACAGAACATTTTAAATGGTTGTGCAAATAAAATAATGTCCAATTACATTAAAATAAAAAAAAAGTTTTTTGGGGAGAATATTACAAAAATAAAGTATAATTAATTTTTTCTTTACAAGAATAATGTCCTAAATTTTTTGTTTATATTATTGTTTTTTCAAGAAAATACACTATAAAGTAGTTTTTAAAGAGAAACATCAAATGGTTGTCCAAATAGGAAGATAGGATTTATCTTTACAAAAATAATGTTCTATTTCTTTGAAGATAAAAATCAAAATAGTTACACAAAAATAATCCAAGTAAAGTAATTTCAAATGTTTTATTTACTTATTATTATTAAATATGTTTCAAGAAAATATTTTTTAACTTACATTTACAAAGTCGTCTTTTTTAAGAGAAAGAAATTCTAATAGTTGTCCAATATGTTAAACTGCATTTAAAAAAAAAGGTGTTTTTTTTTGCATTCGTTACGAAATAAAGTATTTCGGTAATTTTATTTTAGATTTAATTTTTCTGTAAAAGAATAAGGCCCTATTTGTTTTAAGGAAAACATGTCCAAACATTGAAGAAAATATGTCCAAAAGTTAAGAATCAAATGTTGTCATAGAAGTTTTAAAGAATATGTCAAGAAGTCATATTTTTGTAAAAAAGGAAGTTTTCTTTTTAGTGAAAAACATATCAATGGTTGTCCAAATAATATAAGATAACATATAGAATATGTGCAGCTGTTAACAAAAGGGTATCAATAAATTGCCCGTTGTGAATGACGACCAGCAATTCAAGCCTAAAACATAGATAAATAAATGTACATATTATTAAAAGACTACATTGGGCATTAACTGTATTTTTGATGTACCTTCTTTGCTTGACTGCCGCCACAAGATCCGGCCCCGAGAACATGGAGAAGAGACTGTCTCCGTTGGCGGAAGACGTCTCATCGCTGGAGCTGGCAGAGTCTCCCTGATTGGCCGACCAGCTGCTGTTCACGGCCTCGCTGAGAGGACGCAAAAGTCAACAAGAGGTTATGTCGACAGGAGAGCCAGCTGAGCGGACGGGTGACGTTAAGGAAGGTGAGCCCTACCCCTCGCTGTAGAACTCGGGGTGGCCCCAAGTCCTGTGCTGCTCATCGGGCATGGGCCAGTTGCTGCGAGGGTTGCTGGGGCGGCGAGGATGCTGCACCTGTCGCTTCTGCTGCATGGCCTGGCTGACGCCGGCGACGTAGCGGGCGAACTCCGGATCGGAGCCCACTGTCGAAGAAATAAGGACTTTTAGACACATTTTGGATAGTAGAAGAAACAAATAATAATATTTAGTTTTAGGATAAAAGTGTCACAATATATGACAATAACGTAATCATTACTACTTATTTACTGGAATAGAATTCGTCACTGTAATCAGTCATAACAAAAACAGAAAAAAGTATTTTAGAAAAAAAAGTCAGATTATTGAAAACAAAAGTTATTTTAAATGTTGTAATATGTAAATAAAGTTACAAAATCCAGAGATTTTATGTCGTATCATTATTAGGAATTGTGAAACTTACATAAGATTCATTTATCTAATGCGAAAATTGTATCGTTACAATAAGATTCTTTAGGGAAAAAAGTAATAAAAATACTTACATTTTACGACAGAAGTATCATTAAATATGAGGTTCATGTTAACTACTACTTATTTACTAAAATAAAAGTCACAAAGTTGTCAAATATGTGAAGTTTATGTCTTATTAAAAGCTATATATTACGTGAAAAAAAAGTCATAAAGACTCAAAAGTCTTTTTCTTATTCAGGAGGGAAAAAAAGTGTATTGCAAGAAGCAAATTTTATTTTTACATAAAAAGTCTTATGCGAATGAAATAACAAAATTACAAAAATTAGCTCGTAATGTTGCAAGAAAAAAATGCAATGTTAGAAGAATAAAGTTGTAATTCTACAGTCAAATGAAAAAGTTACTTGAAAAAATCTTAACGTTACAAGAAGAACGTCATAATCTTTAATTTTTTTTTTTTTTTTTTTACTGTCAAAGAAATTGTGACTTTAAACACAGGGCTACTCAAAGAAAAAAGTAACAACGTTTAGTTTAATGACAAAAGTGTCAGTTAATGAGATCATCGTTAACATTACTACTTATTCACTAGAATAAATGTTGCAAATGTTCGGAAGTCGAAAAAGTAAAAAATGTTACAAGAATAGTAATAACAAAATATATTATTCAAGAATAAAATTCAGACTATTGCTTTTTTTACATGTATAAAAAAAGTGTTGAAAAATAAAACGTTACCAGAAGACGCTTTTTTTTAAATTTTACGACAAAAGTATCATATTATGACATTCATGTTAACATCACTACTTATTAACTAGAATAAAAGTCACTAAGTTGGTAAAGAAATAAATAAGTGTGTCTTAGAAATATTACAAAAGGAAAAAAAGTTGTCCATTTTCGGGGATAAAAAAAAACGTGCGACTATTGCAACAACCAAATTGTATTTTTACATGAAACATCTTGTAATATTATTATGAGAATGAAATCACAAAAAAGTTGTCACAGGAATAGTCATAACAAAAACAGAAAAAAGTATTTAAAAAAAAAAAAAGTCAGATTATTGCTACCTACTGTTTTCTCTTAAATGTTGTAATATGTAAAAAAAAAAGCCACAAAATTCCGAGATTTGTAGCTGAGATAGGCGCCAGCGCCCCCCGCGACCCCGAAAGGGAATAAGCGGTAGAAAATGGATGGATGGATGGATTATTATTAAGAATTGTAAAACTTATGTAAAATGTATTTATATAGTGCCTAAATCGTATTGTTACAAGAAGACAAGTTTTTTTGGGGAAAAAATTAAGTTAAAATAAGTCAATAAGTACATGCTTTATTAAAATCTATATTACGTAAAGACACTAAAACGTCTTTTTCCTTTTTCAGGGGGGAAAAAAGTGTTTTGGCTATTCAAAGAAAAAAGTCATAAAGTTTA
Source organism: Nerophis ophidion (assembly GCF_033978795.1). Taxonomy (NCBI): domain Eukaryota; kingdom Metazoa; phylum Chordata; class Actinopteri; order Syngnathiformes; family Syngnathidae; genus Nerophis; species Nerophis ophidion. The sequence goes on from NC_084612.1 coordinate 6,350,993, forward strand.
CTTTTACAGAAGGTGTCATAATTAATGAGATAACCGTTAACATTACTACTTATTCACTGGAATAAATATAGCAATTGTTCCAAGTCGGAAAAGTAAAAAATGTTACAGGAATAGTAATAAGAAATATTTTTCAAGAAAAAAATTAGGATTGCTTTTTTTCTTTTTTAACAAAGAAAGTATTTAAAAATGTAACGTTTTCCAGAAGACTTTTTTTTTTCCATTTTACAACAAAAGTATAATAGGAAATTGATGTTAACATCACTACTTATTTACTAGAATAAAAGCCACAATGGGGAGATAAGCGGTAAAAAATGGATGATTTTTTTCCCAACAAAGTTGGAAAATAAATTAATAAGTGTGCCTTAGTAATATTACGAGGAAAAAAGTCATAAAGACACTAAATGGACCATTTCCTTTTTCAGTGCAAAAAAAGCGTGACTATTGCAAGAACCAAATTCCATTTTTACATGGGACGTCTTGTAATTTGAGAATGAAATCACAAAATTACAAGAATTTGGTCGTATTGTTACAAGAAAAAGAAAGTAATGTTAGAAGAATGAAGTCAAAATTCTTGAAAAAGTTGTGACGTTACTAGAAAAAGTCGTAATTTTTCAGTTTTTTTTTTACTGTCCAAGAAATTGAGACTTTTAGACACGTTTAGGATACTAAAAGATAAACATTAGCTTTACTCAAAATGTGCATGTCCTTATTAGGGACATGGACTGTCACATACCAGCGGGGTCGAAGGGCAGCGTGTCCCCCAGGGCACCAAACACGCCGTCACTCTGCTCTCTGTTGGGCCACGTGTTGTTGCGTGGACCCTGGGGCTTCTGGCCCAGAACCTCGGACATGACGCTGTCCATGTACGTGCTTACCAGGCCCAGGCTGTACAAGTCTGAGCTCAGGTCCGGCAGCCCGGGGGAGCCCCCCCATTGGCCGATGGGACCCAGGGGGGACAAGCCTCCCGGGGGAGCTGGCTGGCTAGACGTGCCGAGCCACTTGCTGGCCACTCTCTGCTGGGGCAGGACCTGCTGGGGGGTCTGCTGGGGAGGCGGGGCCTGCTGCTGCTGGCCAATGGGCTGCAGGAGGTGCTGGTAGTACTGGAGGGTCTGGGGGGAATGCTGCTGGGGTGCAGGCTGCTGTTGCGACGGTGGTGTCTGCTGCTGCTTCTGCACTGCCGGGGGAGCAAGGGCCTGAGCCTGGGGTGGGGGCAGGTTCTGGCTCTGGGGCGGCAGGCCGCTGTGAGAGATACCCGGCGACGTCGGCGGCGGTCCAGGAGGGGGTTTCAGCTCGGCCGGGTTTGCGGACGCCACAGAGTTCCTCCTCTTGACGAGGGGCGAGGCCTGCTGGGATTTTCCCATGTTGAATCCTGAGAGAAAGTCAATGACGTCCTGCATCTCTTGGTCGGTCGGGAGGTTCATGCTCTGGTCGTCGCAGCCTAAGCCGTTAGCCAGCGGGTTCTGTGTGCCGGGGTCGGGCGCGCAGGAGACACCGCCCATCTGCAGGAGGCTGTGCAGTCTCCCCTCGCTGCGGCCTAAACTCTTGGACTTGTCCTCGGAGCCGCCGCTCAGCATGCTGCGGGAGGGGGTGCTGGGGATGGAGTAACTCCCCCCGCTGTTGGGGCTGGATGACGCCTTCTTGGTGAACTTGGACGTCAGCTTGGAGATGGTCTTGGGCAGGCCGCTGGAGGCCTTGGAGCTGGTGCCCGGCGCCAGATCCACTTGGCCGCCAAAGTCCGGACTCTCCCGCTGCAGTTGAATCTGAATGGTCGGCAAGGACTGTTCCCTTTTGAAAGAAGACAGGAAGTCATGCATTATTTTGTAGCTTTTGCTTTCTTTTAAATGTATTTTGAAGTGTGTATCGCTGCATCAGAGAAAGTTCCAAGGATGCGTGTAATTTGGCAGCCACCGTTAAATACGCACAAACTCCTGGAAAGACTGAAAAAACCCCGATGTTTGCACGTGGACAAAATGCTTATTTTTTTTGTATCAGTCTTCGTGCGGACATGGTGTTAATAACCATTTGGTCGAAGAGAGCAAATTTTTTCTTTCTCATGCACTCCATATCATTATTAAAGCACTTTGAATTGCAAAGACATGCACCTGGGGATAGGTTGATTGGCAACACTAAATTGGCCCTAGTGTGTGAATGTGAGTGTGAATGTTGTCTGTCTATCTGTGTTGGCCCTGCGATGAGGTGGCGACTTGTCCAGGGTGTACCCCGCCTTCCGCCCGATTGTAGCTGAGATAGGCGCCAGCGCCCCCCGCGACCCCGAAAGGGAATAAGCGGTAGAAAATGGATGGATGGATGGAATTGCATTGCATATGAGTTGTGCTTATAAATAAACATGCTTTGCCTGAAGTAAAACAAGTAAAACAATTAGTGGGGGGGTTGCCCACATATGCGATCCTCTCCAAGGTTTCTCATAGTCATCATTGTCACGGTCACCGACGTCCCATTGGGTGTGAGTTTTTCCTTGCCCTTATGTGGGCTCTACCGAGGATGTCGTTGTGGTTTGAGCAGCCATTTGAGACACTTGTGATTTAGGGCTATATAAATAAACATTGATTGATTGATATGTATAGAGGTGGGTACCGTTTCCATCTTAACAGAGACGGTACCTGTATTGTAAATAACAACATACCGTAAATAGAAATTAAAAGAAAATAATTAATGAGTGATGCGATAACCAATTTTCTGTACTTTAGTCGTGTTAATAAATTGTTTTTGATAATAAAATAAAAAACATTTTTATTGTATTAATTAGGACATTTAAAAATGAGCTGATTATGATAACTGCCGTCCAGTTTGTATAGCTTGCTTTATTTTTTTGGGGGGGGCGGTATCGCTCGGTCGGTAGAGTGGCCGTGCCAACAACTTGTGGTTTGCAGGTTCGATCCCCGCTTCCGCCATCCTAGTCACTGCCGTTGTGTCCTTGGGTAAGACACTTGACCCACCTGCTCCCAGTGCCACCCACACTGGTTTACATGTAACTTAGATATTGGGTTTCACTATGTAAAGCGCTTTGAGTCACTAGAGAAAAAGTGCTATATAAATATAATTCACTTCACTCACAATCAAATTAAATTGCTAATGCTAATCACTAGCACATCAATAGCAAAGCCAATATATATATTAGCATTAAGCTAGGGCATTTTTTTGGAAAAGTGGAGCCTTAATTAACTTACCTTAGTTTGTTGGCATTGAAAATTGCAACATTCACCTAGAGCAGGGGTGTCAAACGTACGGCCCATAAGCCAAGTCAGGCCCTCGAACAGGTTTTATCCGGCCCGCGGGATTTAGTTTGCCACGTTTAAAAATAAACCCGCAATTTTTGAACAAAAGAAAATGCTCTTCTAAATGTGTCCACTGGATGTCACAATAGCAATTCTTTGTATCTTTGTAGATGATGCTACATATGTACAAAATAAACTATGTGATGTTAACATATTATTCGAGGAAAATTAACATCCTAAATAAATAACATCCTGTAATTTATCTTGATAAGTTGAAAAAAACAAACACCAATGAGTTGACTGATTTACATTATCACATAATTTATTCAGAAAATGTAAATAACGATAAACAAAATTAGAATACTATTAACTGTACAAAAAAAAACCA
>NC_084612.1:6359616-6449616 GCF_033978795.1 Nerophis ophidion
CAATTATTATTATTTTTTAAACGTGGGACTTCCCGCTGGCTGGATTTTGGACGCTGGCGGGCCGTATCCGTAGTTTGGGGACCCCTGGTCTAGAGCCCGATTAGCCTCTATTTGTACGATTGGAACACCCAAGAACAAAACAGTATTTTGGCATTTTATGCTCAAATTCTAGACTCACTCTCACTTGTTTAAATACAAGTGAGGCCATCGTGTGAATTAAGATTCAATAAAAATGTATTGACAATTATTATGAGTCATTATTATATTGTACAAATGTACCTATTAAAGTGACCAATGAGTGGCATTCAACCCAGGAATTTTGTTTCGTGTATAATTTTTCAGACTAGGACACAACACAATGACTGTCGTTATTTAAATGTCCCAACAAAAAAAAGGTGTGCGACATGGGGATATCCAAATGAGTCGGCGACAACAAACAACTTCTTACCTTTGGAATCATTTAAAGCTGCGTCGGAAAGAGAGACAGAATGTGGGAGGAGTCTATTTCCTGCACTGCAGGAAGTTTAGACCATTGTTATGGGAGGATTGGGGGGGCAGGTGTATCCACGGAAACTGCAAGATCCCCTTATGAGGATTCCATGCTGACACATGGGTTAGTGAAGACAGGAAGACAAAGAGGAAGACCATGGAGGGTTTCTTCCAGGAACTCAAAATAAACAGTGTTTTTCTCGGAAGGCGGCGGTGTATGACTGCAGCATGACAGTGAGCCGTGTGTGTGTGTCTGTTCTCATGTTTTTAAAAGGTTCTGCGGGTAGATAAGGAGAGACACGGCCCATCCATCATCCTCAGATTGTTTTACAACAAGCTGGCATGGGAACACACACATCAGACCACAGAGAGGAAATGAACACTGCAAGCAGTATACACACGCTAGTGATACTCTGTGAAGAGATTCCCCTTTTTATTTTTTTCATAAACTAAGGGTCCACCCAGGCGAGCCTATCCTTCATCCAGATGTAGAAGGAGCATTTCTTTCTCTCTGGTGTCTCAGGGGTGTTGGCTTACACCTCTGGGATGCCTCCAGGCCAACTATGAGGACCTCCCCCGCATTCAGGACTAGCATCGTTAAGACCACCCCGTAGGACTCTCAGAAGTCAGAATCCTTTCCAGGAAGGTGTGCTGCTACTTGTTAGGATGAATCACACTCATTTAAATAAATTAATCTCTGTTAAGAGGACAACTTGAAGCCACTAAGAGCTTTGCTTCAAAAACAAAAGCCCACAGGGATGACACCTCACCAATTAAATGCCGCACAAGCGTAAAAATAATTAAGGAACTATGATCGGTAGGGTGACACAGGAGAAGAGATGTACAATAAAAAATCTAATATCCCAGTTATGATCCAAATCATCACAATTATTGTGAGAACAATGTGTGTGTTAACTTTTTAAAAGGCAAAGCCTGTTGCCAAATGACATGTGACGCCATTGGGAGTGCGTACAGCGCACATTTTAGCTTAGTTGTGTCTGTTAGCTCAGCAGGGGCATTTTTTTATATTTTCACTTGATTGTGTTAGCCCTAGTTAATAAAGAAATTGAATGTGCCTCGATGGCTGTAGTTTCCATGTCAACAAATGAAGTATTGTAGGATTGCAAGCATGTCACTTTAATCATTGATTTGTTGTTCATTATTCCCTCATAGTAGTGGTAGTGGCGGTAGTAGTAGTAGTATCCATCTATGTCCCATTCAGATTTTTTTTTGTCAAATACCGTCTTTTTAGTGGCCGTTCACATTACAAAAAGAATGCGATTTCAAATGTGAATGCAATCTGACCCACATGCGGCCATGACATCATAAGTACTGCAGTGTTTGGAGAAGTCAAATTGCTTCAGCTCTAATTGGTCTCACTACTAGCACATTTGTAGCAATTTCAAAGATTTAGCGCAAAGTCAACATTTTCTGAACCAAATTATTGTGTGTAGAAGATGAAGAAAGAGGACAAATACTTTGGCTCTGGCAGTTTTAAAGTATATTTTGCTTTGATGTCTGCTTGAAGAATGTGTGTGTAGGCGAGCAGTCGTACACAGGAGTGGTGGAACTTGCACGCAAGTTCCTAAAACATCTTATTATTACCTCTTTTCTACTCCGTTGTCAACTATTCATTTTCTATCCGTCTATTTTGGTGAATAATTATGACAAATTTCGCTTTTTGATGACGTTCTGGTCGGATGAATGCGACCGGAGGGAGAGAGCATCGCACCTATATCCGATTTGTTTTCACATACGAAAAATTATTTCACATAAAAAATTTGGAATTGCACTGTTCACACTGACATGAAAAAAATCAGATACAGGTTGCATATGGGCAAAAAAAACCGGAATGGACTTGCAGTGTAAACAAGACCCTATTTGACATACATCATCAAAAGTAACTTGCCACATAAAATCAAACGCATCGGTAATGGCGTTTTAACATATGCAGTACTAGTAAAAGTAACGCAGTTTTATTGTAACGTCGTTTTTACCAACACTGACCCGTACTATCGTTCATTGTTACATCCATAAACAGGAGTTGTACTGATTTGAAAGCCACTTCTCGTGTATATTTCTCTTGTCTTGCTTGTTGTAACAAAAAACAATAGAAAAAGCAAAGGAGCTAAGGTAATCCTGCTCTCTTGAAACATGCTTAGGCACTCGCATGATATGCAGGACGTCGTGGCCTTGGAATTTGTGATGCTTCATAGGCAAAACTACCACTGATGGTGGCTAAAACAAATCCAACGCACAGCACGTAAAGGGTTTAATTGACGACTGGTTATAATAACAAAAAAAAATGCTTCATGAATCATCAAAAACCACTAATGTTGTTGATACTTGTTCGTTAAATAACACCAAAAAAGTCTATTTATTCACAAAAAGCAACCGAGCATATATTTTAAAAGGTCTTCTTTGGACCTTGTGGTTAGCATGAAGGCTGCACAGTCAGGAGATCTGGGTTGGAATCTCCGTATGTGTCATGTTTGCATGTTCTGATTGTGCGTGTGCGGGTTTTCTCCTGGTACACAGGCTTCCACACGCATTCCAAAAATATGTGTGAATGGTTGCTAGTTTATATGTGCCCTGCGATTGGCTGACAAACAGCGCTGGGTGGGTGAAGTCGACTGGGATAGGCTCCAGCTTACCTAGGCTGTGATCCCAGTGAGGATAAGCGTTAGCCTTGATACATTTTTAGGGAAAGATCCTAAATAATAATAATAAGAAGAAGAAGAAGAAGAAGAATAATTATAAGCATTACTATGTTTATAAAAACAGTACATTTGAAAATTCACACAATTATATTTTAGCAAAAGAAATACCATTTCGGCTTCAGAGCTCACAAAAACAATACAAAGATTTTGATAAATATCAATGCTTGTAATTTCAGAAAGCTGTGACGTAACCCGCCCAACAAATGCTGTGCTACGCTAAAATTTTTATAACCTTTTTTCGTTGTGGAGCCTACTTTGCTATGTTCTAAAGCGAGCCATATTTAAGTTTTATTTTTAGAATATGCCGAGGGACAATAAAAAGTGAGTTGCAGGCTGCAAATGGTCCCCTAATTCGCACTTTGGGCATTCTGGTTTTGGACCATATATGTGCATATTTATTTTTTTAAGATCACTTTGAGTTCAGGCTACTGAACTAATCCAGCTCTGGGGGTCTCCCCTGTATAATGAAAGCATGCGCCAACCACAAAAATGTGCTACTATATTCTGGTACAAACAAGGCTGAAGCCGTTGTGTACTCACCAGCCCAGCCTGAGCAAACAGCAGCTGTACAGCAGTCTTGCAGGCTCCTCTCCAGCTAGACGGACACACTTGGTTGAGCACCTCGGTGACAGGGGAGTCGTCTCTTGTGGTAACCCCGTTTTGGCCCAGTGCCTCCTTAATGAGCTGCAGCATCGTTTGCTGAGACGACACGGCAAATGTTTTTTTTTGGGTCATTCACAGAGGCAATTCGAACTTTCAGGACGATTGGGAAGAAGCGGCCATACCATTTTCAGTTTGAGGTTCTCGGCCGCTGACTCGTTGAAGGAAACTCCTTTGAGGAAGTGCGAGCCGATCTGCACGGGGATGGTGGGCAGCTCGCACTGGATGGGCTGGGAGGTGGTCTGCATCCTACCCGCCTGCTGCGCCTCCGCCTCACTGCAGCAGCTCTGTGACCACAACAGAAAACAAAAAACATTTTAGCTTTAACCAGTATACAATATGTGCATTGTACACAATAAAACAAATCAAATTCATGTCTATTAGGGATGTAACGATTAACGGTAATAATGATAACCGCATACTAACGTCTCTACGGTTAGTATTACCGATTCAAATTAAAATGAGCAAAAAAACATGAGTGATAACCACACTTTGATAAACTAACAGACTGACGAGGGCTATCTTATTATAAAAGCTAACATGAATATGAGACACATTAACATTTTTCCTCATTAAAAAACAACATACTCCAATATAAACTTATAAAAACACATTGTTGTCTAAGTAACTAAGATATTCAATTGTGTACATTGAACCTGCAGGCAGTGCTGTCTTAGCACAGAGTGATCAATATATATTCAATGGAACATGACAGAGAGTTGAGCTTTATAAACAAAGTTATTAACACAGACGAGGTGTCAAGAACAGGAAGTCACCTCTTCATATGAACCGGAAATGAAGCCAAGTGAACACTGAACTGATCTTTAGCCATACAATCTTTTAAACACTTTTACAAATTCAAATTGAGGACGGTAACATATTCAAACATTCAAATAAAAATATGGCTCTTGAAATGAGCAGCGGGCCAAAAATATCCCTGTAGACACACCTGAGTTACAGTGTCCACTTGTGAGAGATGGCTCACCTGTAAGGCTGTCTCCACACATTTGGGGTTAAGGTGGAAACCCGCCTTCAGCGCGTACTCGCTGTGACCCAGACTCTCCAGCGCTGACCTGTATGCCTGCAGAGGGCACAGGGGAACACATCATTACTTTTTCAACAACATTCTGGTAGGTGTATGGAGGTTAATTTGTCTTAATTATGAAAGCTTTTTTTGACACTGAATTTATGTAACTTTTTTTGCGTATGAATTTTGTGGACTGAATTTTTTTTTACACCAAATTTTGTGGACAATTGTATTTAATAAAAAAAATGTGTTTGTTGAAATACAGTATTTTTAAAATTCAGTGTGTAAAAATGTAGTCTGAAAAAAAAAATCAGTGAATAAAAAAATTCAGTGGAGAAAAAACAGCCAAAGAGGTGCTTCAGTCTTAATTTGCCGAAAGTGGGTCCTGCGTTTTGAAGCAACAAATATTTCTGCAATCAAATTTTTTAAACTTTTTTTTTACTCTGAATTTTTATACGCTGGCTTTTTTTAGACCAAATTTTTCTGCAATGAGCTTTTTTACACAAAATTTTTATGCACCAATTTTTTCTGCAGTGAATTTTTCTGCAATAATTTTTTTTATACACTGAATTATTTTCACACTGATTTTTTCATTTTTTTATAATTATTTGGTTTTTTTTTTACGTTGAATTTTTACAAACCGAATTTTAAAATATTGTACTTTAAGAAACATCCCAGTGACGAGTGCACTGGGATGGGCTCCATCCCCCCTACAACCCTGAAAGGGACGGTAGAAAATGGATGACTGGTTTAATTTTTAAACACACAAATTTTGCTAAGAAAAAAAAATTTGGATCACAAAATTAAAAAAATTACATAATACATAAATTCAGTGTCCAAAAAAACTTTTGTAATAAAGACACAAATTAACCTCGATAAATGTGCACTTGAACAAGACACTCATCTCTTGATTATTACCTGTAAGGCGTTGTCTATCTTCATGTTGAGCTCCTTCAGCTGGTGTTCTGGGATGTTGGTGTTGTGAGCGCAGAAGAGCTGCTGAACCTGAAGGCCTGCCAGGCAGCCGTCACGACCCCTCTCTCGCAGTCTCGACGTGGCCTGGGGGTGTGCCAATATTCAGAATCAAGTTTTGACTGGTGCACTGCATGAACTATTTGCAGCTTTTGCTTGACTAATACATGAGATTTGTTTACAAAAGGTTAATTTGCAATCTGAGACATTCTCAGAATCTGGAACTTTTTTAGATAGCTGAAACATGAGTGGGATTCCTGGCATAGTCTCTCCATATAAAACGCCTCTAAGCCAGGCCTGACTACAAACCACATCACAGCACAGCAGACAAATCATACTACATTGTACTGTGTCGACAGCTTGTCGATGTCATCATGTACCATATTTATTTTGTTAGTAAAAAGTACTGCGTCAGCAGTGGCAACATACATGGATGACCACCTTTGTCGACATGAAATGGGAGAACCGGAGAAAAGGTCATTTTTACGAAACATGAAAAAATTAAGCCGTTTAATCCACGGTAGGCTGGCAGGATAAAGACTATACACAATGATATAAATCTGGGCGAAAATAGAGCTTTTAATACTATCGTCATATCGTGAAATTACATTTTGTTGCCACATTCTAGCTCTGTTTGTCAAATTTGACAGCAGTCATCCTCAACGTATTGGAGTGTAGTATATATATATATATATATATATATATATATATATATATATATATATATATATATATATATATATATATATATATATATATATATATATATATATATAGTATATGGTTGCTACTACAACGATTAAATCAATATTTCTATTGACACGAAACCCATTTTTGGTAGTTTGTTAGTGTTTACAAATTCAGGAACTTGAAGCCGATTTGACAATTGATAATTAAAATATAAAATTTAAAAAATGACTTATGAATATTGCATAAAATGAATAACAAATTAAATATTTAATTGTAAATTACTTGTTACACTGCCATCATGTGTTTCTTCTGTCTGGTTATAACTTAAAAAAAAATATAATAAATAAAAACTAAATATGGGGTAGAAGTCACATGACCTACCAAAAGTCATAAGTCAAGACTTTTGGTTTTGATTATGTTGACAACCACGTATGTCTGGCAGTCTAATGAGCGTCAACATAAACAGCCTTCACTAAATACAATCAAGATCTTAAAGGGGAACATTATCACAATTTCAAAAGGGTTAAAAACAATAAAAATCAGTTCCCAGTGGCTTGTTGTATTTTTTGAAGTTTTTTTCAAAATTTTACCGGTCCCCGAATATCCCTAAAAAAAGCTTTAAAGTGCTTGATATACGCTATTTGCGATGCCACGATCCATTTCCCTGTGACGTCATACAGTGCTGCCAACAACGGCGAATACCACAGCAAGATATAGCGACATTAGCTCGGATGGTTGGAGTATGAAAGTATTGAAGAAGAAACTGAAGCTATTGAGCGAATAGCCATAGCATGGCTGAATAGCTGCGTTAGCATCGCCGGTAAAATGTGCGGAACAAACGATCAGGACTTTCGCATCTCGTGACACTGGGGCAACTTAAATCCTTCGATTGGTAAGTGTATTTTTTTGCATTAAATGTTGGTGTAAGGAAACGTAATATAGTTGCAGATGCATCTGCAGGTTATCCATACATCTCTGTGCCATGTCTGCTTTAGCACCGCCGGTAAATAGCATGTTAGCATCGATTAGCGTAGCATGTTAGCATCGATTAGCTGGCAGTTGACATCAACAAAACTCACCTTTGTGAATTTGTTGACTTTATAGTTGCAAATGCATCTGCAGGTTATCCATACATCTTTGTGCCATGTCTGCTTTAGCACCGCAGGTAAATAGCATGTTAGCGTCGATTAGCGTAGCATGTTAGCATCGATTAGCTGGCAGTCACGCCGCAACCAAATATGTCTGATTAGCACATAAGTCAACATCAACAAAACTCACCTTTGTGATTTCGTTGAATTTATCGTTGCAAATGCATCTGCAGGTTATCCATACATCTCTGTGCCATGTCTGTCATCGCCGGTTAAATGTGGAGACACTTTGGCACATTCAATGGGGGTCTGGCGGCAGACACTTTCGCATCTTTGGGCCAGTAGTGCAACTTGAATCCCTCCCTGTTAGTGTTGTTACACCCTCCGACAACACACCAACGAGGCATGATGCCTCCAAATTTCCCAAAAAATAGTAGAAAAAAACGGAAAATAACAGAGCTGAGACCCGGTGTTTGCAATGTGTTGAAACTGAAAATAGCGGCTGTATTACCTCGGAGACGTCATGTTCTGACGTCATCGCAAAAAGAGCGATAAACAGAAAGGCGTTTAATTCGCCAAAATTCACCCATTTAGAGTTCGGAAATATAAGGTCTTTTTTCTGTACCATCAAGGCATATATTGACGCTTACGTAGGTCTGGTGATAATGTTCCCCTTTAAATGAGACAAATTAGCAGAGTATTACTGAGAGCCACTCCCTCATATGGTCATGGAGGAAGTGGAATATAGATTAAAACATACCTCCCCTGCAACTTTCCACAAGCGGGAGGCTTCCTCCAGCTCAGTTAGTGGCCCCGTTTCGGCACTTTGGGAGCGGGTGTTGGCGGAGCGCTCCTGGGCCTGAGCCAGGGCCTCTGCTAGGCAGGACTGGGCCACGGGCTGGACCTTCTGCAGGGTCTGCGACAGGAACTGGAAGTGGACCTGCATCACTGTCAGGAAGCACCGACCCAGTACCTGGAAGGAAGAACGGCAAAATTAGCTTGCAAAATGAGGTTGTCAGGTGCTTTGCGGAAGGCAGAAACATAAAGAGCAACAAAAACACATCAGGAAAGAAAAGTGATTAGCTATTTATTGGAGTAGCTTCTTCGTAACATACCGTTATATTCACAATGCAGGAAGGACAGGAGTCACTTCTCCCCACAACAATAAGACTTTATACCACATAATTGTAAATACTGAAAAATGTACACATTGTATTGTAATTGTTTGGTGTGCTTTGTGTTACTATGGTGTTATTGTTCCTACTTTCCCTGTTTTTTTTACTTTTTCATTCGATTTTTTATGAAGTCATGTTTACTTTTTGACCTGTTCCAGCTGTATGCTCATTTTAAACTGCAGCTGTGGAATTCACCTAACTGAAAACAGCTTTGATTTGAACTGTCAGAGAGGAATTCATTTACCAATACTCAATGCATGTTGTACAATCTGGGGAATGTATGTATTTGTTGGAGGTCAAAATTAAGAGATTTCATGATCCAAATTGTATGCAGAAACCTTGACAAGTCTTTTTAATGCCACTATTAATTGTTGCGAGGACTGTCGCCAATTTAAGCCAATTTTGTTGTCCCACTATCGGAAGACAAGAAACAGGACACCCTCCAGTTACCCACGGTGACAGCTTTTCTTTTTCACGTAGCTGCTGAAAATATCTCAGGGTAGTAAAAGACCAGAGACTAGTTGACTCATTTCTGAAGGGGGCCACAGGTCACAGTTATGTTTAGTTAGACAAAACGCAAGGATAGTAGGCGGGACCCGCGTAACTAGTAAAGCAAAAATATTCATCTGAATAGAAGAAACTGGAAATATATATATATATATATACACACACACATATAAATGGTTATACTTGTATAGCTCTTTTCTACCTTTTTTTTTGTAAATGTGAGAATCTTTGCCAACACATTTAAGTCAGGAGATGTTAGAGAGGGGGCAGGGTCCAAGGAATCATAATGTATTATAATTATGTATTTGAGTATATTATATATATATATATATATATATATATATCCATCCCATCCATTTTCTACCGCTTATTCCCTTTCGGGGTCGCGGGGGGCGCTGGCGCCTATCTCAGCTACAATCATATATATATATATATATATATATATATATATATATATATATATATATGTAGGTGTGGGAAAAATCACAAGACTACTTCATCTCTACAGAACTGTTTCATGAGGGGTTCCCTCAATCATCAGATTTTAATGGAAGTATTCACATACTTTCACATACATTATTGTCTTTGAGGTTCCAAATGTGGTTCAAAGACAATCATTTGCCATGTTATTGAATATTCAACATTATTGTCTTTGAGGTTCCAAATGTGGTTCAAAGACAATAATGTTGAATATTCAATAACATGGCAAATTCTTGCACCCAGCACACCTTACAACAGTGGTAATAAAAGATGCAACCTATGCTTGAAAGAGAAACTGTTTATTATATATCATCCAGATCTATCATCCCTCAACAAGCGCAGTGAAATCATTTCAACATGCCGCCACAGACGGAAACACCTCCTAGGTAACACATGAGCCAATCACCACACCCTACGGCTGCCTGTACCCACCCACTCTGTGCCCTATATAAACCATTGTATGTGAATGCTTCCATTAAAATCTCCTGATGATTGAGGGAACCCCTCATGAAACAGTTCTGTAGAGATGAAGTAGTCTTGTGATTTTTCAAACACCTACAGATTGCGCTCTGCCACGGTATCGAGCATTATTCTCTGGATAATCCAATCAAGACATATATATATATACACACGAACGTACATTGTTATATATATATATATATATATATATATATATATATATATATATATATATATATATATATATACACATGTATATATATATATATATATACATATACACATATATACACACACATACATACCCATGAGAATGTGCATGTTTGTATGTCAACTGCACTGAGAAGTATACTAAAGTATAAACTATACTAAACTTCTTTTATGAGTAAAAGTAAACAATAAAATGCACGTTGCTGATTTATGAACTTGCTTTTTTGCCATTGCCTGAAGTAGCAGCCAACACAATCGCAAGTAACAGTAAATGCTCCAATTAATGCCTCTCTTCAGTTTACCCCAGAAAGGGTATGCAATGACAAGCTCTGTAAAACTCCCGACAGTTAGTAAAATTGAAATGATTGAAAAACTGATTGATAACTGCAGTTTGGTAAATTCACTAACTTGCTTGCTAGTCTAATTACTAACCTGTTTCCCTATTAAGAAAGACCATTACCTAATCTAAACTTAGATATGTATAATATACATATATAATAATAATGTATTTGTTACGCACTTTTTATTTAAATACATCTTAAAAGTACTAGAGTACTTACCAATATTTGAAACAATAACAGCGTCGCCATTAAAAGACAAAATACTGAGTGTTTTATTTGAAACAATAAAAGCGTCGCCATTAAAAAAGACAAAATACTGAGACTAAAACACTATCAGCAAAGTATAAGAAACACAGAACATGCAAAATAGCGGATTTTTTAACAAGTGTGTCTCTTTCATTTAGTTTACTTTGTATAAGTACTTTCTGAGCACATTCAACAATAACTGATAACTTTGTTCACAATAATCATGATAGGGACTTTTCAAATGGTTACATGGCAACCCTACAAGCAAAAAAACAAAAAAACAAAAACGCGAGAGTCTCTGATTTGCTGTGGCTGCAGGCAACCTCCTCTTTTTCACCCCCTTCCACACACACAAGATGTCAAAACTTTTTTCTTTTTTTTTATAAAGAGGCACACATCCAAATGTGACAATCTTCACAAATTATATATGGCACATCTTGAATAGAGCAACACTCATCTTGTATTATTTTATCCAATACTTGCTGCATGCACGTAATGTTTTCCTTTAAATGCATTCCCTGGGAATAAAATGTGCGCGCCAAAAAGGAGTACAAAAAAGAAAAATCAAGCTTTGATTTCTTTCATGCAGCCACAGATAGGATGCACATGTATGTCATCATTCCAACAGCTTTAGCGTACAAGCCAACAGGACTACATGCAAATGTTACGAATCCATGTGCGGCAACAACAAAAAACATGACAAAGCTAAAGATAATGGAGAACACATGTGATTGGTTGCGGCGTATCCTAAAGAGCCGTGGAAAATATGAGGAAGAAAGAAAGGGGGAAGAAAAAAAAACTACACAGCCTGGGCAGCACAGGCCTCTTTAGCCCAAATAAGGAAAATCATGAAGCCATCTACATTTTTATCCCGAAGATTTTGTGAGAACACCTGCACTATTACTGCTGTGACTCCAGGAAAGACATGCAGATGCATGCAGCACTAGAACAACTGTTATAGTTACCAGATGGCTGCTCTACTTCCTCAAGAGTGTTTGGCTTTTATAGTTTTTCATTTAAAGACTTTGAACTATTAATTTGTTGTACATTTTTCAAAAGATACCTTGGACCTTACAATTTCCGGGGGGGGAAATAAACTAATTTCCATTATTTCCTGTATGCATTAACGTAACAGTGATGTAACCGTACATATAAAACAGTGTATCTTTTCAATAGAAAATTCTGCTACTTTGAGAAGGCGAGGGTCGTACGCCTCCATTAACGAACATTTTGCGGGTTACAATTTTGACAGTGGAGCAAAATTGACACAAAATCAAATCCAATACATATTTAAACCACAAAAGTGTATAAATGTAGATTAAAGGAGACCTATGATGATTCTAAAGTACCAGTAAAGTGGAAAAAAAGAGTTGACTTTGTATGCTTGAGTTTGATTGTATCCATTAAAAACCATATCCAATTGTTTTTAAAATCCGCAAAGTATGTGAAAATACCATCTAAACATCACAAAATGCCGCAAATTCAGTCAGCCATCTTGACTATTCCGCTCCAAATTCCTTTCGTTATTTTCGAGATTGACTTCACTGGAGGAAGGCTTCTAAACTCTGACCATAGTAGCAGACCAGTCATACTGGAAATACGCAAACATTACAAAGACATGTAGAAAGAGATGTGCTGTTTATCATTCATAATCCTTATATAAGACATGAACAAATGTTTTTTCTAATATGCCTTTTGTTGTTCTTATAGCCAGACCTGTTTGTTTAATGAAGGCAACAGTTGTAGCCAAAACAGTCAGGTACAGAATAAACACACAGGCCTGGCTATAAGAATAAAAAATTGCATACTTTTTTAAAGACCTAATGAACCGCTTTAGGGGTTTTTAAAAACAAAAACAAAAAAAATGTTATGCATCCTAAGTGGTAAATAAAATAATATATAAAACGTTTGCTAACATAACAATGAGTCTATGGGGGCTCTCTATTTTGCCCACAAAATTCTCTAAATAACCATCCAAAACCCGCAAACAATACTCTATTTACATCTCGTGACCTGAATATTAACCCATTATTAGTAATGTTGCTATTGTAAGCGCTAACGCGGACAAAGTATTTTTAGCATTGATAACAGAGGGCCAACTATAGTTTATGCTGCACTGGACTCAAGGAGAGACTTAAATGTAATTATAAAATGAAACTGCAGATGGCAGTAATGCAACATATGGATGCCAACTGTCGTAAATCTGTAAAGAAGAAGAAACGTATGCATCACTGCAGCATTGAACCGGCGATGTCTTGTTTGCTGCCGTTCAACTACTACTGCAACGAGTCTCATTTAAATTATTTTAGATTATAAATCATGCCTCTCATCTGGATAATAGGAGGATTTGGTCATCAATTTACTAATTGTTGATCTGTGGCATTCAATTTATACCCAGAGATGGAGACAAACACACAAAACCAAAGACAGTGACTGCAACAACTTTTTAAACCCTTTGTCGTGGGGATTAAAATTAATTTGTCATCTTAACGGGAAGATTTGGACATCCCATCAGTTAGCATCACTGTGAGAGCAGACATTGTACAGTAAGTGATCATTGTATTATGTTTATATTTTTGGTTAAGCACTTAGCAATACCGCTACATGATGCTTAGTATTTCACTAAAGCTGCATCTGTTGATCAGAGCTTCTAAAACTTGTAGCTCATAGCCCTTGTATTCAGGATCAAAAATATAATTTTTTGGGCCACCCTTTCTTATCTCCCACATAGTCTGCATGATTTGCATTGTTGTTGGTAGGGAAGGGATATGCTGTTCCTACTTTTACGTCACCCGATCACATGACTGGCTTCCTCCTCATCGCTCAAAATGGCTCAGGAATCTCTGTGAGATTGACACTATTTTGATCATATCTATTTACTCAGAAACGTTGCAAGTCTTTTGGTGTCATGAATTAGATGTATATGATTAGAGCTTCAGTATAGAGGCAACTTATTTTTCCACTCTACTGGTACTTTAAGGAGTCATGGGAATGAACACAACGTACTATCACACAGGCAACACTAGTTGACATTTATTTACACAAGCAAGCACATAACTGCATCGGCATTTTGTCGCACACACACACACACACACACACACACACACACACACACACACACACGCTTGTGGTAGCACAATTTGACTAGTGCAAGCAATTATGATGTCACACTGAAGTTGACATTTTATCCCTTTGTTGTTAGGCGATTCCCTGAAGCTTCCCTGACAAATGCTGTCGAAATAACTGAGTACATTCTTGAGTAATGGATTGCGTTCTGCAGCCGTGTAGTAATCTTAAACTTTCAACTACCGCAGGTTCTTCATATTTGGTTTCGGATCATTTAAACCCATAGTCTTTAACTACATCTTTTAGAGTTTCGAAGTAAAACATGCCTATTTAACAAAAGGAGTGAGTCCGAGCAGAGGGGAGCCCTACGCTAACTTGACATGGGGGCCGGGGTGCGGTGGGGATTGCTTTGCAAGCAGCTTTGACCTGAAATATCAGGGGGTTAAGGAAAGAAAGGAAAACCAAAAAAAAGGAAGGAGGAAAGCCTCACATACCACAACTCCCTCGTCTTACAATTCTATTTTTTTCTCTCTCGGACGACCTCATAGTACAAACTGCTGCCAGACTGCATTCTTCCGCGGTGAGCAGACAAAAAGGAAAACCTCCTTTTCAGTCACAAATACACTGTGGCGAAAGGACTTCCTGAATTAGCATGCTGTTAGAATTTTGTTGATCGTACGGATTCACTAGTACAAGTAGCGGCAAGAGTCCTCTGGGGTTACCTCAATGTTTTTGTGCGCATATGATTCACTTTGCAAACATTACATTAGGTAAGAACAACTAAACCACAGCAATAAGAGTCTCTGTCAAGAATCAGACGTATCATAGGTTTTCTTTCCGGCTTTAACAAATGTACCTCTATGCCCACCGCCAGACAGCGCACTTGTGCCAAGCCATGCGGTCGAAAATCTCACCGACTCGGAGTTCCTCTAATATTCATGCTTGCATATCTGAGACCACAAAGAGTCACATGTGCTGCGCAAGTGTTTCCTGTTTTGGGAAAAAGCCACATCCACAGTGGGTGCAGTTCTCTCGACCTGTGTCTCTTTGACCACAACTGCCAAACACATGTCAGGGCATTATGAGAATACTGAAACATCTGCAAGATTGCCAGTTTGTAGTGCACAGCTCACCTGTTGCACACTGCTATAGTTCCCAGCCAAATTGGAAATGTCCCACATCTTAAGTACGACTCAAAAGTCTCACCATAGTGTAATAGAAGTAAAAACAGCGTTCATGCAGGAATTAGATAGTTTGAAAGAGCTCAAGTATGCCTTCCTGGGAACACAATAAGTGGGTGTGTAGCTTTTATGCTAAAGAGCTGCGTTTATCCATGCCCGTCTCCAAGAACTATAAACGCTTTTGCCGTTTATTTCAGAAAAATGTTTTTTAGGTGTGCATGGGGCACTTGTGGTGTGGATGTACAATATCCAGAGACATTACGTTCCCATTTCCAATACCGAAGACAATTTATGAGAAACATCTTGGTTGGATCAGAGCGAGCATTTTCAATTGAATGTGAAGAACATAGACAAGTACAAGACTGTTCAAAGGTTAGTTCAGAAATCCAATAGTTGCAGCTTCAAGTCCATAAATATAAAAGATTACACAATTAACTGACTGTTGACGACACATACATAGGCCTACAGAGGAAATGTATTGTTTTTTTGCATCCATCTATCCATCTTCTTCCGCTTATCCGAGGTCGGGTCGCGGGGGCAACAGCCTAAGCAGGGAAACCCAGACTTCCCTCTCCCCAGCCACTTCGTCTAGCTCTTCCCGGGGGATCCCGAGGCGTTCCCAGGCCAGCCGGGAGACATAGTCTTCCCAACGTGTCCTGGGTCTTCCCCGTGGCCTCCTACCGGTTGGACGTGCCCTTAACACCTCCCTAGGGAGGCGTTTGGGTGGCATCCTGACCTGATACCCGAACCACCTCATCTGGCTCCTCTCGATGTGAAAGAGCAGCGGCTTTACTTTGAGTTCCTCCCGGATGGCAGAGCTTCTCACCCTATCTCTAAGGGAGAGCCCCGCCACATGGCGGAGGAAACTCATTTCGGCCGCTTGTACCCGTGATCTGTGATCGTTTTTTTTACGATTAGTAAACAAAAACTAGCTTATTGTAGGGGATGTTTGCTTTGTCGACGCAACATGTTTGTAGTTACATGCCTACTGAAGAAAAGCATTGTTTTTTACATAACTTCTCTCTTATAATGTGGCTATCTATCAGGTTGATTAGGGTTAGTAATACATTTACACAAGGAAATCAATTTTTCCTGTTAAATTTGAATGTGTAGTCTATGTGGCGGCTGAATGTTCTGCATTGAGCAGCAACACTTTGCATCAACACGCACATTACAATTTCCTGCCTTATGAAACACAAGTTTAATGTATGTGCAACCTTGGGTAAAGTAGTTTTTAGGTGATAACTGCGACAGATTTTCAGCAGCCAAGAGGAAATATATACTAATTTGGTCTGAAATGTGAGCAAACATTTGCTTATCTTCCGCAATTTTTTTTTTAACAAAAATGTGGCAAAATCGGCACTTTAACCCCTATTTAACATATACACTGCAACTCTGCACTTGTCCAACAAAACATACACCATGTCACATACAACATTGCATAAAGGAGGACACACACATTAGCAAAACGAGGATAGCTATGTGAGCTACAGTGCTAACATTACGCTCACATTTTAACAGCAACATCGTGCTAGGTTAGCCTATTTGCTACCGACAGACAAAATGATCAGACTAATTAAAAACTCTGACAACTGTCACTGACTGACCAATAACTGGCACAGCTCCAGGCTTTATTTCAAGATGTGTAGGAAAGCTTGTTTTTTATTTTCAACAATTCTGTCTGCGACTTATCTATGAGTGAGTCAGGGGTGCTACCATGTCCATGAGGAAGGATTTTTCCTTCATGGCCTCATGAAAACCCACAACATCAAGAGCGACCGCTCCTCTCTCAAAAATGAAGCACACAAGTGAGAAAGATGATTGAGTTTTCTCTTGTTTGGTGATCATAAACAGGCTCTGGGAACACGACTGTTACATCATCATCAGAAAGTACATTTCGCAGAATGGAATAGATTTGAAAGGAGCCAAAGCAAATAGGAAAAGGCGATGGTAGACACAGGCAAGGTTACGTTCAAATTTCATGGGGTTGGAATTCTGCGCAGTGTAAAGATTGTGTAGAATTTGACGTGTTTTTCACATGTCAGCCTCAGGTCCTCACACCACCTTAACACCAGGCGGAAGCTCGAGTTCGAAAACACTGATTCATCAAGTCAGCCATCTGACAAGAGTGCAGCCACACATCATAGCATGTTAGCGCCGAG
Source organism: Nerophis ophidion (assembly GCF_033978795.1). Taxonomy (NCBI): domain Eukaryota; kingdom Metazoa; phylum Chordata; class Actinopteri; order Syngnathiformes; family Syngnathidae; genus Nerophis; species Nerophis ophidion. The sequence goes on from NC_084612.1 coordinate 6,377,090, forward strand.
GCTAGAAGATGCGTGAAAGCTAAAAAATGAATTGGGATGACTAAGGATGCCATGCTTTTAACAGCAGCCTGTGGATCCCGATGACTGAACACACTCTGTTTTAAAAAGTAAACAAGTAGATGTTTTGTCTTCGAGTAAATGCTTACAATGAAGCAGTGTAATAATCATGATGTGCAGAAAAAAATTCAAAATTTTCTTTGGCAGCAGGCTCCATTCTAGCAACCAAGCTCCAATTAACAGTGCATTGACCACCTGGTTATCGATTTATTGTGATTTCAATTTGTTCTGTAATAAAACAATTAAAATGTCAACTTTGTTACAAAACGCAAAAGCACTTTATTTTTTTCATCACCATAAAGAACTTTAAATATTTTATACATGAACTATAATCAAGACTCTCTCAAAAGAAGTATTTTAAATTTAAAAAGAAAGTGCCAGTGAAAGTGTGCTTCTATTACACTATACCATCACTGCAAATTACATTAAGGTATTTTTTACATCAGTGCAAAAATAGTAACAGTAAAAACCTAAGCATTTTTCTCACTCTTATCGCAGCGATTTAATTGTCAAGGCCAGAAGTGTGCTTTCAATTTTTCAGGCGCACTTGACAAGAGTGCTGTGATGAACGGAGATGAAGATGAAAAAAAAAAAGAATAAATCAATTTTATACCATGTGAATAAATGGTATAAAATTCACGGTGGTAGAGGGGTTAGTGCGTCTGCCTCACAATACGAAGGTCCTGCAGTCCTGGGTTCAAATCCAGGCTCGGGATCTTTCTGTGTGGAGTTTGCATGTTCTCCCCGTGAATGCGTGGGTTCCCTTCAGGTACTCCGGCTTCCTCCCACTTCCAAAGACATGCACCTGGGGATAGGTTGATTGGCAACACTAAATTGGCCCTAGTGTGTGAATGTGAGTGTGAATGTTGTCTGTCTATCTGTGTTGGCCCTGCGGTGAGGTGGCGACTTGTCCAGAGTGTACCCCGCCTTATGCCCGATTGTAGCTGAGATAGGCGCCAGCGCCCCCCGCGACCCCGAAAGGGAATAAGCGGTAGAAAATGGATGGATGGATGAATAAATTATTGCTGAATAAAAGACATCGATCCATAATCGATTAAATCAATCATTTTTCTTAGCCTTGCCCAGATACAACTTTTTTTTAACTTCTGATACATTACTGACATTGGAGCCTTGAGTATTGCCAATACTGATCCGATACGATATTAGCACGAATCATTACTTTGTACTGTGGCATGTAAGAAAAGGCTTAAACAAAATTGAATTATTCCAACAAAGAACAATGTTTGGTATTAAAAAAAAAACATGTATTTATTATTAACCAACTGTAATAGACTTGACTTGAATACGGTCTAAGTTGAAGTAAAGTGGTAATTGTTATTTGTTCTATAAATCAGGCTCATGACTAAGTAAGTTGAATGATGCTACTGGATACTTTCTAATATGCTCCTGACCTTGGAGACTTTGTATATGTGTATACATAAGATGTTACTACCACTATAATCATTTGATACTTCTTTAGACTGACAAATGGTGTTTTATAAGGACATTTATTCTGCATGTCTACCTATATTGTGTTTAGCTGCTAGCTCCTTGTACCCTATAACCTACCATGTTTACCTTTTGTAAATACTTTGACAAAAATACAATAAAATACCAACATTGGGTGCTTATCGGAGGACATTTATATGTTAGCTAGCTGTTGAGCTTTGCACAAGTAAACACGGTGCTGAACCGCCTGTATCAGAGCGCTTACATCATAGATTTTAAATTCAAGCCGATATAATCCGAGACATATTTTTCTGCTAATATCGGACCGATATCAAGATCAGACCAGGACACCCAACTTTATCATAAACGCACAATGCTTGCACATTAAAAGTGCCACCTGTACAGCTTAAGTTTTCAGTAGTTAAAAAATATATATATTCCATATATTACAGATAAAAGCCAATGTTGTTGTCCTCAGGATAACAATAATTTATTCGATAAACGGTATAATGAGAGACTGCATTAAAACTTAATTTTTAGAGGGGACCTACCTCAACATCTTGCAGGTTGAAGTCATTCTGATCCTTGAAGTTGGCGGCCCCCGCACTCAGCTCCATGAGCATCTTGGCGATCTCCGGCTTGATGGCCGCCGTCAGCCTGCTGGCCGCCTCCATGACGTGTTCCTGCACGTCCTTCAGTTGCATAGCTGCTTTGGAGTAGTGAGAGTTCCTGAACACGCTGCTGAACAGGTCTGTGAGGAAGGCGCTGGCCCGGCAGAACACGTTGAGGGCATCCAGGTACTTGGAGATGCCTTGCTGGATGTCTGCGACCGCAGTGGTGGCGGCGGAGGAGGAGGAGGAGGAGGAGGAGGGAGGCAGGTGGCAGCCGCTGGGCATACCCATGGGCGAAGAGGCCGAGCAAGAGGAGGCCAAGGAGGCGCTGAGGGTGCGGCTCAACTCAGGCATCTGGTACTGCTGGTGCTGTTGTACTTTCTGCTTGGACCCGCCGAGCAAAAAGCGACGCTTGTAGTCCATTTTACTTTGCTGCGCACTGCAACAATACATAGGTGGTGCACCGGCACCGGAAGATCCTGTTTCTGTTTGGCTTTCCCACAAAGTGTTCTCGACTGCAGCTGAAATCACTTTGAACACAGTCCTGAAACTGTCCAGGTCATGTAAAAAGACAGCTGAAGGATTTCGCCTGCCAGAGGCTCATCTCAGTGTGTCAGATGGAAACCAAAGCGGGAGTGGCTGAGGTCGGAGGGCAACCAGGCGGGCTTGGGAGCCGAAGTGAAGTGCTTACATGCAGCCCAGCTGCAAATGCGTCAAGCGGAGCGTGATCCTGTTCCAGCCTCAAACAAACTAGTAGTGCTAAAACCAGTACTAGAGTCAAGCGTTAAAGTGCATTAGCCTTCCTTCAGAATGGAGCAAAAGATCATTCTTCATACAGTCGATAGTATAAACATGTGTTTGTACATATACAAACCTATACCACACTTCACTAATCAAAGTAGAAAATAATTTCCCAGGTTTGAAGCAAACATGAGCAAAACAAAACACTGGTCAACAGCATGAAGAGCAAAAGGTTATAAAAGTAAAAAAAAAAAAAGGAAAAAGATGCTTGATTCTGGTGATGAGGTTCAGGCGCTAGCTGGTAGAGACGGATCCAGTCCGTCTCAAGATGCTCCTCTCAAAAGGCCAACTCGGCTCCGTGTGTCCCCTCCCACTGCCGTCTTCCTGCTTTTACCGTCCGAGAGCCGGGCTGAGGTAGGTGGAGCTCGCCGCGGAAAGAAATGTGCTTCCAAATGACGCCGCTCTCTGCGGATGCAGATTACAAGTGGCAAGCGCACAAATGTATCTGTAAGGCCTCTAAGGTCATTTCCTAAGAGAGGAAAAGGGCAGAGACAAAGAAGAGGGGAAGGTTATCAACACCTCAACGCCACAGCCATAAACTGCCTTTAACAGCATCAAAACATGAAGCTCATATAAGCCTAAATGAATGTGAAATAAACGATGTCCATGGAAATATGTTAAACATTTTACGTTTGAAGACCATAACAGTGAAAGTGAGACATCAGATCTTCCTTTAAAAGATCCCTTATTGACTTCTTCATGTTTCTATATTGGGAAGGAGACCCATTTTATGAGAAAGATTGAGAGTAGCAAGAAAACAGACCGTGGAGTGTACCATCCAAACATAAGCAATTGTTAGCATGCAGTGTCAAAATACAGTTGTAGTGCTATTGGCGTTTCAGGTGGCTTATAAGTTTTGATGCTTTGAAGTTAAATAATTTTTTTCCCCACTCGCGAAATGTTTGCAGAACATTTGGTGCAAATAGTACCCGAAAAGTCCCACACAATCAACGCCATGTTGGTTTACAGCAGTGCTTTAGGGGCGGTATAGCTCGGTCGGTAGAGCGGCTGTGCCAGCAACTTGAGGGTTGCCGGTTCGATCCCCGCTTCCGCCATCCTAGTCACTGCCGTTGTGTACTTGGGCAAGACACTTTATCCACCTGCTCCCAGTGCCACGCACACTGGTTTAAATGTAACTTAGATCTTGGGTTTCACTATGTAAAGCGCTTTGAGTCACTAGAGAAAAAGCGATATATAAATATAATTCACTTCACTGCTTTTCAATTGTTTTGTGTTATGCCCCTTTTGTAATGCATGGTCCTTTCAGTGATGGGAATGTCTGTGTAAATACAAAGACTTGAATGTAACACCTGATATACCTTTAATAACTCAACTACAGAATACCTCTAATAACTTAAACACAGAATCAATGTTTGTGCACAAAGTGTCTTTCACATATGTCAGTGGTTCTCAATTATTTTCTGTCACACCCCCTCTGGGAGACCTAAAAAAAATGTTCAAACCTCCCCTGAATTGAAATCCTAATGAGAACCTGACAATATGTATTAATTCATCATAACGTCGTATTGTCCAAGAATGAAAAAAAGACGCTAATACTGGAAGTCCCTTGCTTCTCAGCCCCACTCCACCCAGACACCACACCGTGCACCCCCAGGGGGGCCCCGCACTATTGAGAAGCACAGAAGGAGTTTACAATGATTGGTAGGAGAAAGGGAGTGCTTGATTGTCTTGCCCTAATCCACCTACTGCACCGCAAGAATAATCTTGCCTAATTAGTGTGTTGTTTTAGTATTAGTCGGGTTTATCGGTATGATGTCATAATTCGTCATATCTGCCCAATATTCATTGTGCACCTTCAGGCTAGCTATTTTGTTTGTTCAACAAATGCAAAGAGACAGGCTTTGTTTTGTTTTTTAGAAAATGCATTCATAATTGAATTATGACTTGAGCCACAGTCTAATAAAATGGTGGGAAACTCATGAGTTTATTTTGTTACCAGAATCGCACCTTCTTTCTCTCGTATTACCACTCACACAGCACATTTAGCACCACAGCTAATGTTACCCATGCCGCTACCTCTCTGCTCTGCGAGAGCGTGCAGTATGTGACGTATGTAAGCAGGTGCGCTTGTTTTACGTCTCTGTCAGAAGGAGAGACAGGAATGAGTGAGAAACGCCTGTAGTGTAATGCCCGCAGCTAAAAGCAACTGCGTAAGAACGTATACTCGAATATCACGATAGTCATTTTCCATATCGCACAGAGACAAACCCGCGATATATCATGTATATTCAATATATCGCCCAGCCCTATATCAGCCATTGAAAATGATTCCCAAAGGTTGACCAAAATGGTACTACAATGATACTAGGTATGTAATAAAATGAAAATTTAAATTAACGATTATTACCACGCAAATGATGTACTGTTTAATATGCTAAAAAAGTACTCATACACACCTATAATTAACTTTTATCTAATAAGTTAAATCTGTCGCATAATAATATTGAAGTAGCTACTTTAGAGTCATATTTTCATTTGAGTGTTTCAGTACTTTTTCTTGTTCTTTTATGTTGAGAAAGTTTGTGTTTTTTTTATAATAATGAAAATCCTGCGCGTAGCGTCCATTTTTTTGTGGCGTCAGGCAAATGTACTTCCTGTTGTCATATTCTTCGAGTATCTATCAATTTCTCTGTCAAAGAGAGCACAGCGTTAGTTGCTCAGACATTAATATGTTTGTATAGGTTTAGATTGAGGAATGTTGTTTTTCAATGGGGAAAGACATTAACGTCTCTTGTTTTAATGTAAGCATTCAAGCGAGCTAGTGCCAACTTGCTTCTCCCCTAAATTAACAGTGTCACTAGGCCGTGAGATTATAAAAGTGTTATCAATCAGTGTCATGATAGCTTTAATTTAGACAGGTAATACTAACCCCGGGAAGTGTTTTTCGCGGTAATGCGGTTTATCGTTATACTGTTTATCGTTACATCCCAAGTAGCATGTACGGTGGTGAACTGGGTATTAAAATATTAGTTAAGTTGTGCAGAAAACTGCTGTGACTTGAAGCTTCACATTTCTCGACGATGACCGCGTGCGTCTGTGTCATAGTTGAGCAGCTGCAAATGACAATTTTTTCCAAGGAGCCATTGTTAGGACGACACTGAGTGACACATTGTAAGAGTGCTCACAATCGTCTTACTCAAAAAGACAAAATACATACAAGGCTAGTCTTCCATACTGGACTATAAATGTGTTTGTCATTCCCACAAGTCGTGGAATAGCTGGAATCACAGTAATCGTACGGTATCACACATTTTTGTTCTATGAACAGTTTCCGTCACAGCGGCACTATCAGTCTGCAAAACAAACTTTGCTATCTGGCAGTACCGCGCCGGAAGCGTCTGTGTTTTGAGATGTAGACTAACTTGCACAGGGGTGGTGGGGAACACAGTGCCATCCCTGCAAGCTGCGAGCCTCCCATTACACACTGCATCCCGACAACATTCTGCTGACCTTCGGACCTCACTTCCTTTCCCAAACAGCGTGTGGCGCTTCCACCCTTGTCTGTCGCCGTGCGAGTGGAAAAAAAGAGGGTGGCGGGAAACTGGTGACCTCAGCATGGAGGGACAAAAGTGACGCTCTGTGCGCTTCCCCAAAACAGAAACGCAATTCACAGCTGCACAATGTGCGCTTACATGAAGGGAACAAGCAAACATTTGAAAAAGATTGTAGGAAATTACAGTATTTTTCAACAATTGTAAATGGGTCTCAGGAGGTACCACAATAGTATATTGGAAGTGTGCGGTCCAAAATCTAGCCTAGATGCTGGAATTTAGACCATTTAAAAGTGAGTTTGTGGGAACATGCCATTTTGTGTCTGTAGCTTTAATGCTAATGAGCTATGTGGCTATTTTTACATGCCATATATCACACAAAACAACAAAACAGAGTACCGTATTTTTCAGATTATAAGTCGCCGGTGTACACGTCGCACCGGCCGAAAATGCATAATAAAGAAGGGAAAAAATATATGTCTCACTGGAGTATAAGTCGCATTAGTGGGGGAAATTTATTTGATAAAATCCAACACCAAGAATAGAAATTTGAAAGGCAATTAAAAATAAATAAAGAATAGTGAACAACAGGCTGAATAAGTGTACGTTATATGACGCATAAATAACCAACTGAGAAGGTGCCTGGTATGTTAAAGTAACATATTATGGTAAGAGTCATTCAAATAACTATAATATATAGAACATGCTACACGTTTACCAAACAATCGGTCACTCCTAATCGATATATCCGATGAAATCTCTTCCTTGATGTCGCTTCTAAACACCTCTGCCAACTCCAAAAGGTATGCGGCGCTTGCACTTGTCGTTTTCCAGCTGTATATTTCATTACGTCCAGCTTGTAATCTGCAGTACATGATTTCCTTTTCGGTGCCATTTTTGTTCAGCCCTTCTCAGTTTTTATAAATTACCGCCAATGATGAAATGATCCATTGTAATAGCTACGGCAGGAGCATATAACACATAGCATTTAGCATTCTATGACCCACAATGCACTTCTGCAATGACCCTCCCCCGCCGAATTCTTATTGGTTGATGTGTATGTGACGATTGCTGACATTTTCGTCGTCTCTTCGGCGAATGAGATATTATATATATTATATATAAATATCAAATAATATTACATTATTATTTGATATGTTACTGTAATGTGTTAATAATTTCACACAAGTCGCTCCGGAATATATGTCGCACCCCCGGCCAAACTATGAAAAAAACTGCGACTTATAGTCCGAAAAATACGGTAGTACACAGGACAAGAAAACTACCATTTGTGATAGGCATACACAATATTGGGCATATAGTTATCGGGCCAACATGTGGAATTATGTTTTATAGATGCATTTGACAAAATAAAATAAAAAACTCATAATAAAAAAACGCTCCAATGAGGTGAGTTCTCAGTCTTGAGAAGCAGGAAGTAATCGGTATTAGCATGAATTATGCTTGAAAAAAACAAGGCCGGCTTTTGATTTTAAGGAATGTCCTTCCTTGCTGGTGTGTGGGTTTATTTAGCAAAGAGTGGTTCAAAGGTGTTTTCATGTCTGAGAACGGATGGACGTTCTTCATAATGTCATTAAAATCAGCAACTTCAAAAGCGACTGTTTGGGTGTCTCTTTTTTCCAAAACAGTCAAGGGATAACATGATAAGATTTTTCTCCTATTTGGTGTTCATAAACTAGCTTATGGACACATTACAAGATTTTGCATAAACGGGGACCACGCCAGCTTATAATTCAACATTTTGGCACTTGTTTTTTTTATGCCATTAACCGGTTCCTCGTGAACTTTCCAAACAGCCTAGACACAACTAATAAGAGCGTAAACCGTAAATCTCAAAGGAGATTAGCGCCACAGGGAACCTGCCAGGTGGCCTCTCTGTCTTGCAGGTTGACATACTTCTATGTAGTGTTAGCTTGAGCGAGGCATTACCTAAGGCTAATCACTCAATATCTGAAAACTTTCACACAGGATACAGTCGGGTCAACTACCTACAAAAATGTAAGTTATGTTGTTGACAATAGTCCAAAGCCCAGGACTTGATTTACAACTCAAGTCAAAATTTATTTGATACCTTCAATGTCCATCTCTATATGCGATACGTCTGGGTTTAACACGTTTAGTGTCCTAACTGCAGCGAGGCTCCAGAAATATCTACAAGTGGTTATTCCAGGAGAGAGCAGACGTCATAGAGCCGGCTGGCACCAAGCACCGTCCTCCAGCAGGCCCCACTGTATTGGAGATTGCACCAAAACAAAACACATGTGACGATGCATCCACTTTAGTAACAAGGACTCCAAAGTCATCCGCCCACAGCAGGAGACCCCTTTGGGGCTAATGTTAGCTCTCGCCATGTGCACGTACCAGCTGATGTGCTTCAACAGAACAAGAGTTTTAAAGGCCTACTGAAATGACATTTTCTTATTCAAACGGGGATAGTAGGTCCATTCTATGTTTCATACTTGATCATTTCACGATATTGCCATATTTTTGTGGAAAGGATTTAGTAGAGAACATCGATGATAAAAGTTTGCAACTTTTGGTCGCTAATAGAAAAGTCTTGACTGTACCGGAAGTCGCAGACGATGAGGTCACCCATCTGAGGGCTCCTCGCGTTCTAGCATTGTTTTTAATGGGAGCCTCCAACAAAAAACTATCCGGACCGAGAAAACGACAATTTCCCCAATAATTTGAGTGAGGATGAAAAATTTGTGTTTGAGGATATTGATAGCGAAGGGTTGGTAAAAAAAAAAATCAAGTTAAAAAAAAAAAAGGCGATTGCACTGGGACGGATTCAGATGTTTTTAGACACATTTACTAAGACAATTCTGGGAAATCCCTTCTCTTTCTATTGTGTTGCTAGTGTTTTAGTGAGTTTAATAGTGACTGATAGTCGGAGGGGTGTGTCCACGGGTGTCTTGAGGCCAGTGTCTGAGGGAAGTCGACAGCAGCTGTATGGACGGCACAAGCTCAGCTGATCTCCGGTAAGTGGCGACTTTTTAACCACAATTTTCTCACCGAAAACTGCTGGTTGACATTTGGTCGGGATCCATGTTCGCTTGACAGCTCTGATCCATAGGAAAGCTTCACCTCCGGGAATTTTAAAGAATGAATCACCGTGTGTTTGTGTGGCTAAAGGCTAAAGCTTCCCAACTCCATCTTTCTACTTTGACTTCTCCATTATTAATTGAACAAATTGCAAAAGATTCAGCAACACAGATGTCCAAAATACTGTGTAATTATGCCGTTAAAGCAGACGACTTTTAGCTGTGTGTGTGTGCGCAGCGCTAATATTTCCTTACAGTCCCTGACGTCACGCGTACACGTCATCATTCCGCGACGTTTTCAACAAGAAACTCCCGGGAAATTTAAAATTGCAATTTAGTAAACTAAAAAGGCCGTATTGGCATGTGTTGCAATGTTAATATTTCATCATTGATATATAAACTATCAGACTGCGTGGTTGGTAGTAGTGGCTTTCAGTAGGCCTTTAATTTCCTAAATCAAAAGCTGCCTCTTGCCAGAGACAGAAGTGTAAAGCCAAATATGCCATCATGTACGAGTTACCTGTGACTCATACTTGGGAGTTGGGATGTATGTTTTAAGGAGCGCACACTTTTTTCTTGGCACTAGTAGGATTGTTGCTTGGTAACCAGCACTGAGCAGATGCACACACACCCACAGATGCCCTAATAGACTGTGCAGCAATTAAGTTTCTATTGCTACACCAGCAGCTACTTTTGGATGCGCCGCCATTTTTGTGGCCGTCGCATCGCGGTAAAGGTAGTTTTTATAGTGGCGGATGTGGCAGCTGCTACGCATGCTGACAGCTTCGTATCCGTCTGCCACCGCGAGCGAGGAAAAGGCTGGACACGGGGACGCTAGCGCCACAGTCCCGTATTAGCGCACTCGTGAAGTCTATTTCGGCTTCTGTGGGCATACAAAAAAAAAAAAAAAGCAGCTGCATGCTGGTCCATGCTGCACTGATCTTAGACGCTACTGATGGTTTAGCTTAGAAGGGGTGGGGGGACAGGGTTCTCCCTTACATCTGTTGCCAATGAAGCAAAGGAATGTATTTCCCCAGAACCCACCACTCACTTAATGTTGGTTGAAAAGGAACATAAAAAGAGCAAGCAGGTCAGGAGCAGCAGCAACACTGAAAAGTTTCTCCGTGTCAATGTCCATTGAAGAGACGCAAGACAAAACAGACATACGGTAGCTGTCCATTGAAAACCTTGCATCATCACTGTATGACCATTTCAACGGTATAATAACTTGCGGTGTGCTGATACAACTTTGTCACTTCCAAAACAATATTAAAACAAATGACACATACCTTTATTATTTAGTAATGTGGAATGTTAGAAGACTTGAGATTATTTAAACAGAACAATGGTACGTTGAAAAACACTAACCAATTTATTATTAATGGTCTGTAAATAACGTACACAGTATGCAACTTTTTTTTTTCATTTTGCCTATCACGCACTATCCCTATTTAGGACAACAACTCGCGGTTTTCTTTTTTTATGCATTCTAATTTAAAATATTTGGCAATTACGAGGTGGCTAACAATGCAGCTAATGCGCCCATAAAGCACTCCAATCCAAAAACCGCTAACAATGCTCCATTTACATCTTTTATCCTGCATATAGTATTATCGATATTGGTATTACAAATGTTATAATACTATATCTTTTGGATGAGTTTGCTTGCTACAGGTAGAGCTGGGTGAATGTTTCCTGCTGTTTTAAGATATGAACCGTAAGTAGACGTGCTATTCTGTCCTTTCATAGTCCGTAGCGTTTCTACTCGTATGGTTTCTTAATTTATCACTCCAAGCAACGTTTCTAAGTTTGACAGTATTACTAAAAAAATTCTTACTCACTAAACCTTTCCATGTGTGATGTCTGTAGGAGTGTTTTGATGCATATTTGTACGTGCTATTGTAATGTAATGAAGCTAGGGTCATTAGCATTAGCTAATATGCTAACACATTCATGAGTGTCTGGATTTGTAATACTACCTTAGAATGGCATTCTGTTTGTAATGTTCCAGTTGCACATATACCTCAGTAGATTCACCAAGACGTCACCGTGGAGTTATTGAGTTTAGCTGATTGACGCCTAGCGTCCGCAGCGAGTGGGTCCATGACGATGACTTCTGTTTTGTTTGATCAGCCGTTTTACAGGCACCGTTTGGAAACAATTATGGTAAGTAGATGTATAATACATTTCTGTTTAAACACAGTTACTAATTTCACAATGTATACATCTGCGGCTTATAGTCTGGTGCAGCTAATACAGACCTGGGCAAATTAAGGCCCGGGGGCCACATGTGGCCCGTTAAGCTTTTCAATATGGCCCGCCGGACATCCATGTCCATCCAATTTCTACCGCGTATTCCCTTTGGGGTCGCGGGGGGCACTGGTGCCTATCTCAGCTACAATCGGGCAGAAGGCGTCGTACACCCTGGACAAGTCGCCACCTCATCGCAGGGCCAACACAGATAGACAGACAACATTCACACACCAGGGCCAGTTTAGTGTTGCCAATCAACCTATCCCCATTCCCAAATAATTTTTTTAGATGTTTAAGATGGAAAGTGTAGCTGCCATTATGATGTGCAGTGATGTTTCCTAATTACCGTAAGTCTCCAACTATACAAAGTATTTCAATGGTTGGAATCTGCATTTATGGATTATATACCAGTTACTATGATAAATCTAATTAGTTACTATGGTAATCTACATCACAGCAGCTCAAACGAGGCACAAAGCAGTGTGGGCGAGAAGCGTTTCCACAGACGCGGAATGAGCTTTTCACAACAAAGTTCTAAACTTAGTGACATGTTAGATAGTAGGTGGGTTTATTTTGTACCCTTTGCGTTCATATTTCACTTTTTGTTGCATTTCACTTGATTGTAAGATATATTGATCGAAAGGGGGTGTGACATTCTTATTTTATCAATATTTAGTGTTTTATCATTCATATGAAATGTAAAATTCCATTACGTTTTTTAAGGCGGTCTGTCATAACGATTTTAGCATTCAATCAGACAATATTGAGAAGCTTTGTATTAGTGTCCCCAAAAATAGATACACCGGCCCACAGACACATTTTTTCTCTAAATGTGGCTTTCCGAGTCAAAATAATTGCCCAGGCCTGGGCTAATATATGGTGGAGGGATACATTTTTTCTGAAATTTCTTGAATGAGGCTTATTTACTGGTGCACTCCATAGTCGGAAAAATACAGTAATAATTTGCCGTATGCTTATATGACCAAGACATGTAGATATGACATGTCATTATGAATATGCCCGTTACTACATTATATATAAAACGTTGGAAGTTTTTGGATGTTTAGTAGAGCGCTTTAATCAGAGTAAAGCCAATTGCATCACCTCCTTTAATAGTTAGAATTCATCTCCGTAATATCGCTAAAATTCGCTCCATTTTGTCCACTAAAGACGCCGAGATCATTATACATGCATTTGTTACGTCTCGTCTCGATTACTGTAACATATTATTTTCTGGTCTCCCCATGTCTAGCATTAAAAGATTACAGTTGGTACAAAATGCGGCTGCTAGACTTTTGACAAGAACAAGAAAGTTTGATCATATTACGCCTGTACTGGCTCACCTGCACAGGCTTCCTGTGCACTTAAGATGTGACTTTAAGGTTTTACTACTTACGTATAAAATACTACACGGTCTAGCTCCATCCTATCTTGCCGATTGTATTGTACCATATGTCCCGGCAAGAAATCTGCGTTCAAAAGACTCCGGCTTATTAGTGATTCCTAAAGCCCAAAAAAAGTCTGCGGGCTATAGAGCGTTTTCCGTTCGGGCTCCAGTACTCTGGAATGCCCTCCCGGTACCAGTTCGAGATGCTACCTCAGTAGAACGATTTAAGTCTCACCTTAAAACTCATCTGTATACTCTAGCCTTTAAATAGACCTCCTTTTTAGACCAGTTGATCTGCCGCTTCTTTTCTTTTTTCTCCTATGTCCCCCCCTCCCTAGCGGAGGGGGTCCGGTCCGATGACCATGGATGAAGTACTGGCTGTCCAGAGTCGAGACCCAGGATGGACCGCTCGCCTGTGTATCGGTTAGGGACATCTCTACGCTGCTGATCCGCCTCCGCTTGGGATGGTTCCTGTGGACGGGACTCTCGCTGCTGTCTTGGATCCACTTTGAACTGAACTCTCGCGGCTGTGTTGGAGCCACTATGGATTGAACTTTCACAGTATCATGTTAGACCTGCTCGACATCCATTGCTATCGGTCCCCTATAGGGGGGGGGGGGGGGGGGGGGGTTGCCCACATCTGAGGTCCTCTCCAAGGTTTTTCATAGTCAGCATTGTCACTGGCGTCCCACTGGATGTGAATTCTCCCTGCCCACTGGGTGTGAGTTTTCCTTGCCCTTTTGTGGGTTCTTCCGAGGATGTCGTAGTCGTAATGGTTTGTACAGTCCTTTGAGACATTTGTGATTTAGGGCTATATAAATAAACATTGATTGATTGATTGATTGATTGATAAAAAAAGAAAAAAATGTGTTCTTGTCTCATATAAAGATTGTCAATGATAGGAATATTGCAGTTCCTCTTTAAAGGGGGCCTTTGATAAATGTCGTATTTTGTGACGTATAAATGTTGGATACTCATGGTGAACAACGCAAATCATCAAATCAACTTCATGTATTTTGGTGTGAGCTTGCACGCAGTTTAGGACGCCCATTTGCTGGGTTTTGCAGTCCAGCTACATCAGGAAATCACTAAAAATTGAAAGCACTTATTTAGATACTAAAGGGAAACTGCACTTTTCTTGGAATTTTCACAATCATTGTGAGAGAAAAGAACACGTCTTTAAATGCGGCTAATGGGGGTCATCGTTCTAACCTTCAAAGCTGCTAAAACCAGCTCTTTTTTATGCCGTTAGGATACTGTACAAGTTTGAAATGTGTAAAAAAAAATAATAAAAAAGTACAATGTTTTGATGCATGCAGGTAAAAAAAAAAAAAAGGTTTACGGCAAAATGTCATGTCCGTCATTAGAGATCAAAATAGCGCAAATCATCAAATCAACTTTATGTATTTTGGTGTGAGCTTACACGCAGTTTAGGACGCTTATTTGCTGGGTTTTGCAGACCAGCTACATCGGGAAATCACTAAAAATCGAAAGCATGACGTCATGTTGATATTAAAGGGGAACTCTACTTTTTTGTAAGTTTACCTATCTTTCACAATCATTGTGAGAGAAAAGAACACGTCTTTAGATGCGGCTAATGGGGGTCATCGTTGTAACCTTCAAAGCTGCTAAAACCAGCTGTTTTTATACTGTTAGGGTACTGTACTAGTTTGAAATGTGTATAAAAAAATGTACAATGTTTTGATGCATGCAGGTCAAAAAAAAGAGTTTACGGCAAAATGGTATGTCTGTCATTAGAGATCCAAATAGTCGGGACAAGTGCATTGAGCAACTGTACGACAGGAGCTATGCTGGGCAAGAACACAAAGACTGCATTGTAGGCTGGCCAGGGTGTCCACATACCAGCGCTTCGAAAAAACCCATGCAGCTGTATGACTTGTGCAAGTGAGAGTATAAATAAAGGCCCTTAACTTGCGCAACAATAGACTTTCTGTGGTCAGTATCGAATTTCCTCTGAGGTAGTGGCTGCAGGTTTGGAAGTTGTCTGTGAGCCTTTGATCCTGTTCTGGTTGTTATGCACTTTACCGTAAAATCCAATCGTGCAGTGCGGCCAAAGTGATGAAGGCAGCCGGCGCCGAGCAAGTTAGGATTAAGCGCTAATAGCTCATATCAGTCAAGACGCCGATACCCCACGGTGACCAGGGAGGGATAATATTAGGCTAACCTGTAATGTCAGAGCAGCCAGTGTAAGTAGCTTATAGCTCCAATAAAAATAGCACTCAGGCCACTTTAACGAGAGGCCCCACGCAGGTCAGCGTCGCCTTGGTCGCCACATTAACATGCTGGCTGGTATAGAATGTTTGCATACTGCAGTATGTGTTGACGCATAAGGGATGCAGTGAAGAAAAAGTCCAAGTCTGGATGTTTAGATATACATAAATCCCACATGATGTCATTTTCTCACGATTGTAAATGACATTTTTAAAGGGGAACATTATCACCAGAACTATGTAAGCGTCAATATATACCTTGATGGTGCAGAAAAAAGACCATATATTTTAACCGACTTCCGAACTCTAAATGGGTGAATTTTGGCGAATTAAACGCCTTTCTGTTTATCGCTCTTTTTGCGATGACGTCGGAACGTGACGTCTCCGAGGTAATACAGCCGCCATTTTCATTTTCAACACATTGTAAAAATTGGGTCTCAGCTCTGTTATTTTATTTGTAACTTTGGAGACATCATGCCTCGTTGGTGTGTTGTCGGAGGGTGTAACAACACTAACCGGGAGGGATTCAAGTTGCACCACTGGCCCGAAGATGCGAAAGTGTCTGCCGCCAGACCCCCATTGAATGTGCCAAAGTGTCTCCACATTTTACTGGCGATGACAGACATGGCACAGAGATGTATAGATAACCTGCAGATGTATTTGCAACGATAAATTCAACGAAATCACAAAGGTGAGTTTTGTTGATGTTGACTTATGTGCTAATCAGACATATTTGGTTGCGGCGTGACTGCCAGCTAATCGATGCTAACATGTTACGCTAATCGACGCTAACATACTATTTACCGGCGCTGCTAAAGCAGACATGGCACAGAGATGTACGGATTACCTGCAGATGCATTTGCAACGATAAAGTCAACAAATTCACAAAGGTGAGTTTTGTTGATGTTGACTGCCAGCTAATCGATGCTAACATGCAATGCTCATCGATGCTAACATGCTATTTACCGGCGGTGCTAAAGCAGACATAGCACAGAGATGTATGGATAACCTGCAGATGCATTTGCAACTATATTACGTTTCCTTTCACCATCATTTAATGCGAAAAAAACACTTACCAATCGAAGGATTTAAGTTACTCCAGTGTCATGAGATGCGAAAGTCCTCATCATCAGGTGGCGACTTGTCCAGAGTGTACCACGCCTTCCGCCCGATTGTAGCTGAGATAGGCGCCAGCGCCCCCCAGCGACCCCAAAAGGGAATAAGCGGTTGAAAATAAATGAATGTTGTATCATGTTGCTCTATTTTTAATTACTGCTTATTGTACAATGTACTTTGTTGAGTATTTTCCAAATGTCTAGAAACTTTTAGTGACTTTTTCCTTTTTAAAAAACAGACTAGCTACAATACTAGCATCTTTTTCTGGCGTTATTATAAATTGCAGTCTTTTATTTTTTTTAATCGTCTGCTAAAAGAAACCTCTAAATTTATTGATAAAATCCATATATCACCCAGGTCTACGGTACAGCAACCGATCGTGACGTCACTCACCACCTGAGTAACGTACCTTGGCACCGTTGGATTTTACGTGAATCAATATGCCCAATAGGACCGGTGGAATTTGGTCAGTGCCATAAAAGTACCAGATTGGTACCCATCCCTGATTACGTGCTTTTCCTGAAAATCGACCAAAACTAATCAGAGGCCGATCAATTGCCCCACCCCTCATTTTTATAATTACTTTTTGTTTTTTTTTATCATCTGCTAAAACAAACTTCATCAATAGAGGCCTAAGCAGGGTACCACTGTAATACCAGAGTACCAGAGGGGGAAATCAGGGCAATACTTGACCTGTCAAAAGCCGCATGACTGCTAACAAAATGAAAGTCCAATCAGATCTGATCTGTGGAAGCCTTTGCACAAAGCGCACCTGCTTGTCAGCAAACAGAATTAGCTCAGATATCCTTTTAGAATAGAGGCGCACAATGGAGCGTGTCTAGTGTGTGTCCAAGCAGTGCAGTTTAAACAAGTGTGAGCGCCGATGAAAAGCTGCGACGTCAGTTCCATTCATGAAACTATGCGGGCGAGCGGCGGCGGGGATGAAAATGCTTCCCTAAGCCGAAGTGAACACTGGAGTTGTGCTAGCAAGCCACCCTGCACTTTCAGCTCGGACAAAAGAAAGAATTCCTTCTTGGAAAAACACAATAATAAACTGGTACCACCACCAAAACAAAAGGGATGGAAAAATGAAGTATGTACTGACACAAAAACATGTCATGGTGCTCTCTAAAAGTGGATTTAAAGTTCCAAGCACAGCTCGAGTTCCGTTGTTTGCTAGCTGACCCCAAATTCTGACCTATGCCTGGGGAAAATAACTTCCTGTTTTCAATAAAAAAAGATCACGTTACTATATCAGAACGACTAACCTAACGACAGTGTCACGGAAGCTTCTGCAGCAGGATTGGAGAACTAAATTGAGGACAAAATGGGCCGCACATACATTCAATAGAAACACACCTTTTTATTTTATTTTGTATTCAGGTAAATAACGTTGGGTTTTTTTTTGTCTTAAAATTATTTTTCCCCAAAAAGTGGGTCTTTGAAAGGAGGGCTCATCTTATATTCAAGGTCGCTTTATATTCAGGTCAATAAAGTAATTAAGACTTAGACAAACTTTATTGATCCACAAAGGAACTTTTTCCGCAGTAGCTCAGTTACAAAGAATGGAAAGCATAAGAATGGAAAGGATAATGCACCCAAAGGCACAAAGAGGGTGAAAACAAAAAGGTACAAAGTAGACTAAAAATGTACCATAGAACAATATAAAATATAACATATGTAATATTTATATGTTATATACAGTATATAATATAGAATGCTATATTATATTATTCATATGATATATACAGTATATAATATATGATACATTATATTTTTATATAATATATACAATACATAACAAATCCCAATTACCATGTACAATGGTACAGTATATTGTATAATATTACAGCATTTAATTACTAGAGTAATGGCCCAAAAAACTTTACTATCAAAAGAGTAACCATTCTGACAGAAAAACAGCATAATTTGACCAGAAAGACGTCATACACAGAAAAGTGTGATAAGTCGGGATAATAGAAAAAGTACTTACTAATTTTACAAAAATGTAATTGTGGTAGTGCTAAAAAAAAAAAAAAAAAAGAATAATAGTATAATATATATAATGAAATAATTATATATAATAGTTTAAAAAAGCAATTTAAGGAGAAGACTCATTTTGCCCGACAAAGAGTGGCTTCCCAAAATAAATAAAAGTTCATAATGACCTCTTTCAAATTCCATAATCAATGTTGACATGTCCGCAAGGCTTCACTTATAAAATAGTCTGTAGATTTTACAGTAAAACACTGGCAGCTCATTCGCCAGGATTCTACTGCAGAATTAACAGTGGTACGGTTTTTCCTTCTACAGTAATCAGGGTCTCTGCAGGTTTCAGCAAGTCAACCTTTAAGTCTTTTTCTAAGACCATAATGAATATAATGTAAGACCATTGTACATACATACGGACAAAAAAGTACAAAGACATAAAAGAACATCAGAGGGCCAGAATGAATTCTAAGAAAATGAACGAATTCACTGCTCTTTCACATTGGAGAACAAAATGGCTAAACAAACTATAAATACACCAGAAGTCTCTCTATTGTAAACTGATTGAAAATAATATTAGCAAACATAAGAGCCATTTTTCTGATTTGCCTGAGAACTGTTTTTTTTTTTTTTTGCAAAAGGTGAAGTGCGCTTCATGAAACAACAACCAGAACATTAGCAACGGTAGAGGAAAGCACAATAATATATTGTCTATAAAAGGGACTATTAACTTCTCTGCTAAAGCTAAATGGTTAACTTTTGCAGTGTTTTTACGTCTGTCAGAATAAAGCAACCGGATAAAATCATCTACATAGTACTACTACTCTATCTGAAAAACAGAATGCAGACAAAGTGATTGTCAAAAAGAAAAATTATAATTATTGCAAGCCTCAAACAGAATGTGAATAATGTGAATAACATTCAAATCTGCTCAGGTCATTTTGTATCTGGTAAGAATGAATACATTTTTACCGTTTTGTGACTTTTGTTTAAAACATATTACTAATAAACTAGGACTAGTTTTTATTCAAGCATGACAATACGTAATGTTCAAATCTTCGTTGCTTTGCTCACCCCACCATAAACTGAGTGTAAACACTAAACAGACCACCTTTATAGCATTTAATGTCGGTTGCTGAATAAACATGGAGAAAAGATTAGGCCTCAGAAGCTGACCTGAAATTATTGAAATAAATGATAAAAAAATGAAGAATTGTGTTTTTTCATAGTTTTACTGCTTTGAGTACACAAATCCCACAGAAAAAATCTTGTGTGCTTACTGTATGTAATAGTATGATTTCACTAGTAAAGATCTCATATTAATCTCCTTCTGCAATTGCTGCCGCTTTACCCACATAGCACTTATTTGGGGGGGTTAAGTTGATCCTTGTAGAGTTGTCCAAGTGTTTCTGGCGTTTTTGACACAGACATATCCCATATTTTTGACCTGTACGCTATTATTCCATTCACTTTCACCGCAATGTTTACAAACGCTTTGCTCCTCAATGGCTCCACATCCGGGTCATTAACACTTTATACGTTTCCTTTCACTGGTTTCAAGCGTGCATCAAATGGATTGTGGTTTGTTAATTTTCGCTGCTGCTATGCTAAGCTGTAACAACACGCTGGGAGTCCGCCACAAATTTTGACCGGGCAGCACAGGTAGCCTACTTATGATCTGATTTGTAGTTACAGTATTGTGTCCTCAAAAGTCGAGACATTTAAAACTAAGACGGAAGTTTATGCATGGTTTAAAAAAAAGTAACGTTGATAGATTTTTAAGACCTTTCAAAACTGTGTTTAAGACCTATTATGAGATTTTAGGAGAATTTTAGACTTTTTAAGGCCTTACATTGAAGAGAACGTTGATACCCTGAGTATACTGTAAAGTAAAGTCACTGTAAAAAAAAATAAAAACATATGACAGTAGATTTTACTGAAAAAAGAACTTGCAACTCAGTCACAAAGTTCTTATTTTAAAAATAACAGTGCTACCGTTTTCCTACTTACAGTAATTCACTGTAAAAAAAAAAAAATACTAAAAATGTTGGATTTTACAGTAAAAAAAATATTAAGCAAACAGAAATTTTGCCTGAAAACAAATTTATAGTTTTTTAACTCCCAGTAATTTGGTGTAAAAACATTTGATGGCAAAATTCTGGCAACGTGTTAACTAGTTGCCATATATTGAACCTGACAATCTCTATTACCTTATATTTATATATACCAGTCTGAGGCTAAACTCCTCATTCAAGTGTTTTTTTTAGATTAAAAAAAAAAATAAATAAATAAATAAAAAATCGCTGTTTGTCCATTAGCACATTTTCTCTTTGACCCCTAAGGGCAAAAGGTTTGGGGCACCCCTGGAATAGAGCAAACATACTGTCATCTTAAAACTAGAGCTGAAACGATTACTTGACGATTAATTCGATTACAAAAAATATTCGAGGATTCTTTGCTGCCTCGGGGCACCGTAAAAATCTACATCAACAATATGATTTGCCTGAGAAGCTGAACAGGACAAAAAAATTTAAAATAAAAAAATAAATAAACTATTTTTTCGATTACTCGATTAATTGATCTGGATATACGATAGAATACGCGATTACTAAAATATTCGATAGCTGCAGGTCTACTTTAAACAATAAAGTAGTAAACTTGGTGACGATGACATGTAAGAATCTAGTCGTAAATTTGACAATAATATTTTTTGGCATCCTTACCAGTATTGATGAATTCATGTTTATGTGTAACGCATCATAAAAAGTATTGCACAAATAATAATACCTGAATGTCTTTAGAGGACTTTACGTGACAGCAGGTCTCAAGAGTTAAGACGCCATTTATTCATAAATGACATTAGTGAGAATATTCGAGGGGTCTCAAATGGACTGTAAATTGAGATCAGGGGCTGCAAATGCTGGAATTCCTTGTCTCTAATAATATCGTGGCCCCTGAGGCGACGTGGCCCATCCCCCAGCCAGCCTCTCCTATCAAGAGATGCTACTTTGACGCGCCCGTGAATAATGACAGAGTGCATGGAGAGAAAGGCTCGAAGGCACGAAACATCGGGCAAGTACAGCGATGGCCTCTCCTGCAACCTGAGGGGACCGTGACTACGGTACGACCTGCACCTGGCTGAGTGGTCTGGGCAGGTCAGATCATGTGGATAACCTGGGGTCTGGTCCGCAGACTGCGAGCGGCCATTCAGAGACAGCGCTGAATCAGCCCTTTAGGGAGAGAATGAGTTTAACCAGATAAAAGGAATTTTGCCGAGCAAAGCATGTATTGCCATACTAACGCAGCTGTGGCAGATGTCGAAAAGTTATAATGAAAGCCGTTGCAAACCGCAGTCGGCTAAATCCGCATTTAAAACCTACAAACTCCATCAGTGATTTTCAATAAAAGCTCCACATCTGAATAGTTATTAGCTTTTTTAAACACCTGGCGAGACAGAGTCTGTGATTCAGAGTGACAAAAAGCATGTGTACTTGCTATTTAAAGCTACATTCATCAACCCGAACATACTACACTACACAGGCTGAGCAACAAAGTCAGTATTTTTACATATTCTGAGACGCAAATCTAAAAAAACGGTAACATTTTCAGCCCGCATCATTGTCATGCTTCAGGCTAGTTAAAAGATGTAGCACACTATGCTCAATCAAACAATAGCTGATAATTGTTATGAATAAGTTATGTGACAACAAATCATCATCGTTCCAAGTCAACTTGTGCTGTTTTTACATTGGTCAGCTTCTTTTCACGCTTGTGTGTAAGGATGGGTAACAAATCTGGTAGTTTTTTGGCACAGACCGAATACTGCATGTCCTACCGGGCACCGATTCAAGCTAAATCGAACAGTGTTCCTGGGTTGTGAGTAGGGCTGGGCGATATATCGATATACAGCATATATCGCGGGTTTGTCTCTGCGCGATATAGAAAATTACTATATTGTGATATTCGAGTATACGTTCTCACGCAGTTACTTTTAGCTGCGGGCATTACACTACAGGCTCTTCTCACTCTTTCCTGTCTCCTTCTCACAGAAAGCAAGCGCACCTTATATGACGTCACGTCATATACGAAGCAGAGAGGTAGCAGCATGGGTAATGTTAGCTGTGGTGCTAGCATAGCCGTGCGAGTGGTAATACGAGAGAAAAAATGTGCGAATGAAGGAATAATTCCCAAGAAAAACACCAGGGGGTCCAGTGTCTGCAGGCGGTTTGGCTTCAAGTGGGAATATGTCGAACAGACAACCGTAATTTGTAAAGTGTGGGCCAAAATCGTTGCCACAATAAGTAGCATCACTGCTAATATGTCGCATCATTTGAAAAGTCACCTGCTAGCCAGAGAATGAAGGGTGCTTACTCCGCATGTCAACATCTCTGTTCGGTGCCACACGCCCACACCATCAAAATGAAGAGGCAAACATTTCCAGATCAACACCGTATGAAAAAAAAAGTCAACAACAGTATTTAATAACGTCCGTAGTAACCTACCACATATCGAAGGACGAACACTATTTGATTTCCTATTATGCAGCTCATTTTTATTTGACACTTAAAATGGCTCTGACAATATTGCACTTTGTTTTGGAAATGACAAACGTTTGTGCCATTGCTTAATAACTGTTTAATAAATACAGTTTTGGTCAATTGACTTAGTTGTGATTTCCTTCTTTGCATGAAAGTTTAAAATGAGCATATAATAATGCAGTATGAACAAGAATGTTTTAATGTAGACACATAGAATCATCATACTGCTGTGATTATATGTATCAAGTGTTCATTCAAGGCCAAGGCAAAATATCGAGATATATATTGTGTATCGCGATATGGCCTGAAAATATTGAGATATTGAAAAAAGACCATATCACGCAGCCCTAGTTGTGAGTGACGTCACGACTAATTGCAGACTCGCACTTCGGGACTGGGTGATCGCTCCAACAGCACTGAGAGCGGACTCAGCCAAAGTACCTCTAGGTAATGATACTAATTTTGATGCAAACAAAGAAATTGACCCAAAAAAAACTCCTACGCAAGTAAAATAAGGCTCCACTTTTCCGAAAATGCACTCGCTTGATGCCAATATACATTGTTAATATACATGATAATATACATTGCTAATATATATTGTTATCCAAGGTCTTGGACTTGCAACTGTAATTGCAACTTAATGTCATACTTGTGAATTATACTATAATAGTAACTGGACAACAGTTATCAGCTCATTTGCACGTGGCAATAAATACATTTATTTGATTAATTGTTAAAAACAATATTTATTATTACCAAAATTCCTAAAATTGGTACCGTTTGGGTACTGGTATCAATTCCTCAGGTTCCAGGAATTGGTAGCGTATTGGTTCAAATTTGAATGGTACCCATACCTAATTGTGTGGCAAGTCACTTTAAGATGCAAGACTATTCCATTGTGTTTACGTATTGTTATTGACAGTGAGTAACTTTGTTTTTGCGCTGGCCTGACAGTTGGGAATGTTAAACTTTTACTTGTGGATTTGAAAAACGTGCAACAAAATTTGCAAAAAAAATTACACTATTGGGTCTTGAAAAAGTGGGGTCTTATATATGAAGGTGTCTAAAATAAATATAGAAATGCAGTAAAACATGTTTTTACATTAGGGAGGTAATGATTCCTCGACATAATCAACAAAGTTTATAAAAATAATAAAAATTAATTAACAAAGATTTGTTAATGTTGACGAGTTGCTTAGTGAAAGTTTAGTTAATAGGCCACCAGGAATGTTTGTATTCATAATATAACTACAGCTACATAGTACTGGATAAAAATATGTTTTGTACTTGATGTCATGTTTACAGGACATCTTGCACTTTAAGTCTGTTGAATAATTTTAATATGCGTTGTCTAAGAGAGTAAAATTATTCATTTCTCAGTTATTTATGGTTCTTATGTTACAAATGAATGTACTATATTAGGTTTACAAACTTTGTTGAAATCAACGTGAAATTCAAACGTATACAGTAGATCCATCCATCTTCTTCCGCTTATCCGAGGTCGGGTCACGAAAGCAATGTAACAACGGATGATAAGCAATAATCGTTTGATAAGTCGACTAATCGAAAAAAGATTGCCCACTAGTCAGTCGACTATTAAAATAATCCTCAGTTGCAGCCTTACTTTACATTGCAAGAAAACATGTGAGAGAGCAGCTACACTCTGTTGTGTCTTGAAAAAAGTGTGGTCGCCTTAAGTTTGGGAGATATGTATTCGGGTCCATTTTATACATGACAGTGTCTTTAGGTTGCAAAAATAACACGAGTGAGCAGCTTCACTCACTTTTTGTCAGGTCTTGAAAAAGAAGGGGTCATTTTACATTTGGGGGTGCTGTTATGTATAGGTGTCAATGGAGCAACTGACGTTATATTCCGAAATCCGCGTGAGTGAGCAGCTTTCTGGAAAAGGAAGGGTTGTCTTATATTCAGGGTCATCCTATAATTAGATGCAGGCTTTACAAAGCAAACGCCTGTGAGGGAGCAACTTTCTCAGTCTAGTAAAACGACGAAAACAGGAAGCGCATTCCACATGTCATATTTCATCTTCAAGTGTCTCCTATACAGCGAGGTGGCCCCACAAGGGTTTACATGAGGTCATTTTTATAAATGCTTTACAAACATAACGTGACTCATATATGTGACTATTGAGGTCTTATCTGGTAAATAAAAGAGCTATAATGTGCACTGACTACTCGTTTTGATCACTATTTTGCAGGAAGTTGTCGTAGAATCCCCACTCTCCGAGGCTGGTTTCATCTACACCCGCCAAATATGACATGCAGGGAGCACAGGCGCCAACTTCCCCACCTGGGATTGATAGCAAATAATTTCTCACCACCAGGGACGCGCTGTCAGGGGAGGCAGTGCCTCACCTTGCCACGAGGTGGCTTAACCATCCATCCATTTTCTACCGCTTATTCCCTTTGGGATCGCGGGGGGCGCTGGTGCCTATCTCAGCTACAATCGGACGGAAGGCGGTGTACACCCTGGACAAGTCGCCACCTCACCGCAGGGCCAACACAGATAGACAACATTCACACACTAGGGCAGTGGTTCTTAACCTGGGTTCGATCGAACCCTAGGGGTTCGGTGAGTCTGCCTAAGGGGTTCGGCGGAAGTCAAAACACACCCGACTCATCGTGTCAATAAAAACTTCTCCCTATTAGGGTAAAACGGATACGGCAACAGCAGAAGTCACCCTGATCTGCAGGTGTAATTTGTTGTGATTTTATGCACTGTGTTGGTTTTGTTCTTTAAACAAGGTGATGTTCATGCACGGTTCATTTTGTGCACCAGTAAAAAAAACATGGTAACACTTAAGTATAGGGAACATATTACCAATTAATTAGTGGCTTATTAACATGCAAATTAGTAACATATTGGCCCTTAATTAGGCATCATTAAGTACTTATTAATTTGTTATTCGGCATGGCCTCATTATAACCCCAACCCTAACCAAATAACTCCAAATTAAGTCTTTGTTACTTAGAATATGTTCCCGTGGTGTCCAAAAACCTCTAAATTAAGTCTTTGTTACTTAGAATATGTTCTCCATACTAAAGTGTTATCGAAAACACATAACTTTGTCTTAAATTTTTTATTTTTTTTTCACTAAGAAGGGTTCGGTGAATGCGCATATGAAACTAATGGGGTTCGGTACCTCCAACAAGGTTAAGAACCACTGCACTAGGGCCAATTTAGTGTTGCCAATCAACCTATCCCCAGGTGCATGTCTTTGGAAGTTGGAGGAAGCCGGAGTACCCGGAGGGAACCCACGCATTCATGGGGAGGACATGCAAACTCCACACATGATACGTTCAAAAACAAAGCAATAAAAGTTTGAATATTTCTCTTTTTGTCCATGCTTTCTATGTGATTTTGGTGTGGTTCCTGTATATTTTGAAAATGTTCATGGTCAAAATTACGGAAGCTAGCAGACACCTGTCTCTCCAGCGGAAGTGAGCCTTTTTTTTTTTAAACTGTATTTAAAACAATCATGGCATTTCTATTAGAGTAAGCCAGCGTTTGTGTTTTTTTTTTCAGATGCAAACATATTTTTTCATTGCTTGGAATGAAAATTAATTAAATGAATGTGTCTGCCAATATGGAGGATTGTATACTGTATCCAAGATTAAATATTTCTCTAAACTGGATTTAAAGACAATGATCATACAAAGTATGTTTTCATGGAGGATAGCTATTGCTGCATCAGATACAAATACAGAAAGGTAAGATACACTCACAATACTTGATTTATTTTGTTAAAAGAAAATGCGACCAAAAATTGTTTAATACCAACTTTACCAAATACTTTTTGGACCAATTTGTCATGTCATAATACCATTATGATAATGTTTTTTTTAAAGCGAATTACTCCCTTCTTTTTCCTGTTGTTCTAATGTGCAACCTAAATCAACCATGATAGAGCTGTACATATGAATTTAAGTTAAAAAAATATATATTTATATATATCCTCTAGAAGTATCTATGCCTCACCTGGTGTTTAGTTCACTGCACGTCACTGTTTAAAGCGCTATAGTGTAAGCATGTCACTGTTTAAAGCGCTATAGTGTGCACTTACTACTGGTTTTGATCACTATTTGGCAGGAAGTCGCAGCGGAATCCCCACTCTCCAAGGCCGGTTCCATCGATACTACTCGCCAAAGATGACATATTGGGAGTATAGGTGCCATTTATCATACCATGATATCATTATGACAACATTTTTATGAAAGCTAATTACCCCCTTCTTTTTCCTGTTATACTAATGTGCAACCTAAATCAATAATGCACATATGAATTTAAGTAAAAAAAAGAAAAAAAACCTCCAAAAGTATCTATGCCTCACCTGGTGTTTTAGTTTACCGCACGTCACTGTTTAAAGCGCCATATTGTGCACTGACTACTCGTTTTGATCACTATATGGCAGGAAGTCGCCGCGGAATCCTCATTCTACGAGGCCAGTTTCATCGATACTACTCACCAAAGATGACATGTTGGGAGAATATCCATTCATCATATCAATATGATAACGTTTTTATGAAAGCTAATTGCACCCTTCTTTTTCCTGTTATTCTAATCCATCCATCCATCTCATCTATTTTCTATCGCCTCTCCCTTTTAGGGATTACGGGGGTGCTGGAGCCGATCTCAGCTGCATCCAGGCGGAAAGCGCTGTACACCATGGACAAGCCGCCACCTCATCGCAGGGCCAACACAAATAGACAGACAACATTCACACTCACATTCACACACTAGGGCCAATTTAGTGCGACCAATCAACCTATCCCCAGGTGCATGTTTTTGGAGGTGGGAGGAAGCCGGAGTACCCGGAGAGGACCCCCGCAGTTACGGGGATAACATGCAAACTCCACACAGAAATATCTCGAGCGCAGGATCGAACCCAGGGTTACTCAGGACCTTCGTACTGTGAGGCCCATGCACAAACCCCTGTTCCACCGTGCTGTCCTGTTATTCTAATGTGCAACCTAAATCAACAATGCACATACGAATTTAAGTAAAAAAAAAAGAAAAAGAACCCTCCAAAAGTATCTATGCTTCACTTGGTGAGTCACTGTATAAAAAGCTACAGTGTGCACCGACTACTGGTTTTTATCACTATTTGGTAGGAAGTCGCCGCGGAATCCCCACTCTCCGAGGCCGGTTTCATCGATACTTGCCAAAGATGACATGTTGAGAGCATAAGCGCCATTTATCCTATCATAATATCATTATGAAAACGTTTTTATGAAAGCTTATTACTCCCTTCTTTTTTCTGTTATTCTAATGTGCCACCTAAATCAACAATGCACATATGAATTTAAGTAAAAAAAAGAAAAAATAAACTCTAAAAGTATCTATGACTCACCTAGCGAGTCATTATTTAAGGCAATACAGTGTGCACAGACTACTCGTTTTGATCACTATTTGGCAGGAAGTCCGTCGCTGAATCCCCACTCTCCGAGGCCGGTTTCATCGAAACTCGCAAAAGATGACATGTTGGGAGTATAGACGGCATTTATCATATCATTATGACAACGTTTTTATAAAAGCTAATTACTCTTTTCTTTTTCCTGTTATTCTAATGTTCAACCTAAATCAACAATGCACATATGAGTTTAAGTAAAAAAAAAAAAAAAAAAAAAAAAGTATCTATGTCTCACCTGGTGTTTAGTTCACCGCATGTCACTGTTTAATAGTGTGCACTGACTACTCGTTTTGATCACTATTTGGCAGGAAGTCGCCGCGGAATCCCCACTTGCCGAGGCTGGTTTCATCGATACTCGCCAAAAATTACATGTTGGGAGCACCTTGTCGCAGCAATCATTTGTACAAGTGATGTGTTTGGCGTGTCGTTGCAGCTAAACAAGGAGTCCTCCACGAGAAACATAACATGGGAGATATTATCTCTCTCTCCCCCCCCCAAAGCTAAATATCCATGGAAGCCGGGTGGTCTAAAAAATAGCTCTTGCTCTCTGCTAATGTGCAACCTAAATCAACCACGATAGAGCTCCACATCTGAATTTAAGTAAAAAAAACAACAACAAAAAATCCTCTAGATATATCTATGCTTCATCTGGTGTTTAGTTCACACCACATCACTGTTTTAAGCGCTATATTCTGCACTGACTGCTCGTTTTGATCACTATTTGGCAGCAAGTTGTCGCGGAATCCCCACTCTCAAGAGGCCAATTTCATCGACACTACTCGCCAATGATGACATGTTGGGAGCATAGGTGCCATTTATCATATCATATCATTATGATAACGTTTTTATGAATGCTAATTACTCCATTTCCTTTTCCTGTTATACTAATGTGCAACCTAAATCAACAATCCACATATGAATTTAAGTAAAAAATTAGTGTGCACTGACTACTCGTTTTGATCGCTATTTGGCAGGAAGTCGCAGCGGAATCCCCACTCGCCGAGGCTGGTTTCATCGATACTCGCCGAAGATGACATGTTAGGAGCACCTTGTCGCAGCAATCATTTGTACAAGTGACGTGTTTGACGTGTCGTTGCAGCTAAACAAGGAGTCGTCCACAAGAAATGTAACATAGGTTATATTATCCCCCCCAAAAGCTAAATATCCGTTGAAGCCGGGTAGTCTAAAAAATAGCTCTCTCTCTGTTATTGTGCAACCTAAATCAACCATGATAGAGCTGCACATATGAATTTAAGTAAAAAACAAAACAAAACTCCTATAGAAACATCTATGCCTCACCTGGTGTTTAGTTCACAACAAATCCCTGTTTTAAGCGCTATAGTGTGCACAGAGTGCTCGTTTTGATCACTATTTGGCAGGAAGTCGTCGCGGAATCCCCACTCTCAGAGACCAATTCCATCAATACTACTCGCCAATGATGATATGTTGGGAGCATAGGGGCCATTTATCATATCATAATATTATTATGATAACATTTTTATTAAGGGTAATTACTCCCTTTTTTCCTGTTATTGTAATGTACAACCTAAATCAACCATGATTAGAGCTGCACATATGAATGTAAGTAAAAAAAAAAAAAAAAAGGAAAATAATCCTCTAGAAGTATCTATGCCTCACCTGGTGTTTAGTTCACAGCATGTCACTGTTTAAAGCACTATATAGTGTGCACTGACTACTGGTTTTGATCACTATTTGGCAGGAAGTCATCGTGGAATCCCCACTCTCAGAGGCCGATTTCATCGATACTACTCACCAATGACATGTAGGGAGCATAGGCGCCATTTATCATATCATAATATCATTATGATAACGTTTTTATTAAGCTAATTACTCCTTTCTCTTTCCTGTTATTATAATATGCAACCTAAATCAACTATGATTAGAGCTGCACGTACTAATTTAAGTTATAAAAAAAAAAACTCTTAATAAAAGTATCTATGCCTCACCCGGTGTTTAGTTCACCGTACATCACTGTTTAAAGCGCCATAGTGTGCACTGACTACTCATTTTGATCACTATTTGGCAGGAAGTCGCTGCGGAATCCCAACTCGCCGAGGCCGGTTTCATCGATACTCGCCAAAGATGACATGTTGGGAGTATAGGCGCCATTTTTCATATCATTATGATGACGTTTTTATGAAAGCTAATTACTCCCTTCTTTTTCCTGGTATACTAATGTGCAACCTAAATCAACAATACACATATGAATTTAAGTTAAAAAATAAAAAAGTATGCCTCACCTGGGTGTGCACTGACTACTCGTTTTGATCACTATTTAGCAGGAAGTCGCCGCGGAATCCCCACTTGCCGAGGCTGGTTTCATCGATACTCGCCAAAGATGACATGTTGGGAGCACCTTGTCGCAGCAATCATTTGTACAAGAGTGACGTGTTTGGCGTGTCGTTGCAACTAAACAAGGAGTCTTCCACAGGAAACATAACATAGGAGATATTATTTCCCCCACCCCAAAAGCTAAATATCCGTGGAAGCCGGGTGGTCTAAAAAATAGCTCTCGCTCTCTGCTAATGTGCAACCTAAATCAACCATGATAGAGCTCCACATCTGAATTTAAGTAAACTAAAAAAATCCTCTAGAAATATTTATGCTTCACCTGGTGTTTAGTTCACAGCACATCAGTGCGCTATAGTGTGCACTGACTGCTCTTTTTGATCAGTATTTGGCAGGAAGTCGTCGCGGAATCCCCACTCTCAAGAGGCCAATTTCATCGATACTACTCGCCAATGATGACATGTTGGGAGCATTGGTGCCATTTCTCATATCATTATGATAACGTTTTTAGAAAGCTAATTACTCCCTTCTTTTTCTTGTTATACCAATGTGCAACCTAAATCAATGCACATATGAATTTAAGTTAAAAAAAAAAAGTACGCCTCACCTGGGTGTGCACTGACTACTCGTTTTGATCACTATTTAGCAGGAATTTTCCGCGGAATCCCCACTCGCCGAGGCTGGTTTCATCGATACTCGCCAAAGATGACATGTTGGGAGCACCTTGTCGCAGCAATCATTTGTACAAGTGACGTGTTTGGCGTGTCGTTGCAGCTAAACAAGGAGACCTCCACGGAAAACATAACATAGGAGATATTATTCCCCCCCCCGAAAGCTAAATATCCGTGGAAGCCCGGTGGTCTAAAAAATAGCTCTCGCTCTCTGCTAATGTGCAACCTAAATCAACCATGATAGAGCTCCACATCTGAATTTAAGTAAACTAAAAAAATCCTCTAGAAATATCTATGCTTCACCTGGTGTTTAGTTCACAGCACATCACTGCGCTATAGTGTGCACTGACTGCTCTTTTTGATCAGTATTTGGCAGGAAGTCGTCGCGGAATCCCCACTCTCAAGAGGCCAATTTCATCGATACTACTCGCCAATGATGACATGTTGGGAGCATTGGTGCCATTTCTCATATCATTATGATAACGTTTTTAGAAAGCTAATTACTCCCTTCTTTTTCTTGTTATACCAATGTGCAACCTAAATCAATGCACATATGAATTTAAGTTAAAAAAAAAAAGTATGCCTCACCTGGGTGTGCACTGACTACTCATTTTAATCACTATTTAGCAGGAAGTCGCCACGGAATCCCCACTTGCCGAGGCTGGTTTCATCGATACTCGCCAAAGATGACATGTTGGGAGCACCTTGTCGCAGCAATCATTTGTACAAGTGACGTGTTTGGCGTGTCGTTGCAGCTAAACAAGGAGTCCTCCACGGGAAACATAACATAGGAGATATTATTTCCCCCCCCCCCAAAAGCTAAATATCCGTGGAAGCCCGGTGGTCTAAAAAATAGCTCTCGCTCTCTGCTAATGTGCAACCTAAATCAACCATGATAGAGCTCCACATCTGAATTTAAGTAAACTAAAAAAATCCTCTAGCAATATCTATGCTTCACCTGGTGTTTAGTTCACAGCACATCACTGCGCTATAGTGTGCACTGACTGCTCTTTTTGATCAGTATTTGGCAGGAAGTCGTCGCGGAATCCCCACTCTCAAGAGGCCAATTTCATCGATACTACTCGCCAATGATGACATGTTGGGAGCATTGGTGCCATTTCTCATATCATTATGATAACGTTTTTAGAGAGCTAACGACTCCCTTCTTTTTCTTGTTATACCAATGTGCAACCTAAATCAACGCATATATGAATTTAAGTTAAAAAAATAAGTATGCCTCACCTGGGTGTGCACTGACTACTCGTTTTGATCACTATTTAGCAGGAATTTGCCGCGGAATCCCCACTCGCCGAGGCTGGTTTCATCGATACTCGCCAAAGATGACATGTTGGGAGCACCTTGTCGCAGCAATCATTTGTACAAGTGACGTGTTTGGCGTGTCGTTGCAGCTAAACAAGGAGTCCTCCAAGACAAACATAACATAGGAGATATTATTTCCCCCCCAGAAGCTAAATATCCGTGGAAGCCGGGTGGTCTAAAAAAATAGCTTTCGCTCAGATACGAACATACATAATACAGACAGGGTGCAATCTCAACTTGACTTGTACTCTTTGTAAGGGGCAACAGGGTCTATTATCGGACAGACCTGTAGCTGCAGAATTGCACAACAAAGCATGGCATTTTTTTTTTTATTAATTACACACTCCTAACCTCCTCCGCCATGCATTCGTTGTCAAGGCAATGGTGATCAGCTAAAGCAGGCTTTGGTGTCTTCCGTAACAGAAACAACACAGGAGTCGCTCCACCCTCTTTGTAGCCAAGGTGGTGGCTTCATCAGGAGATGAAATGGGAGTTTATTTCTGCAACAGTCGTGTCCTGAAGACATCAAAAGTGTCCATTTGGAGGATTAATAGCGGACGTGACTAAGAGTGCGTCCGATAATAGGCGCACTGTTGTTTCATCTCGGTAGCTTGTTAGCATTAGCTCCCTTGCTAGCGTTCGCTGCGACACGACTAAAAAAAGCCATAAAATGCACCGAGCAAATGGCTTTTCGTTGAACACGCAACAAGGCAGAGAGACGACAAAAGTCAGCCGGTCGCAGGCAAAGGTGTAAAGAGAGAAGAACCGAAACGTTTGTGAAATAGCCGCGTCGCTCACCAGCTCGGCGTCCACCCTCTTGACAGCGCAGCTCCCCGCCTGACTGCCGGCCGTGTGACGAGCGGGCCGAGACTGTCTCAATAAGAGCACACACTTCCGGTTGGAGGCTTTCCAAAACAAGAGCCCGGACAGCGCACGACGACATGTGACGCGGCGGAAACAAAGATAATTACGTGGAACTAAATGTTTGTTCGTGCGTTACAGCAAAACGACAAAAGTAAAGTGACCCAATACAAAGAAAAAACAATGCTCTTTGATAACCAAGAGCTGCGCGTAACAAAGACTAAGATTTTGTCGCCCTCCAGTGTTTACAAATGGCAATTGCATCCTTTTCATATTGTATTCACCCAATGTCGTCACTAGGGGGCAATACATAACAGCTTCACATCACAATTATTAGATACTGTGTTTAACTATCCAGCCATGTACTACCACTTTTCCCAATAACAGAAAATATTTACAAAATTAGTCAGGTCCATTTATTAAAATGAATGATACATTAAATTAATATAATATACTGTGATGAGATGGCGACTTGTCCAGGGTGTATGCCGCCTTCCGCCCGATTGTAGCTGAGATAGGCGCCAGCGCCCCCCGTGACCCCAAAAGGGAATAAGCGGTAGAAAAATGGATGGATATATATATATATATATATACACATACACATACACACACACACACACACACACACACATGTTTAATTTTTCAAAGGGGTATTGCATTTTAGCTGATAATTTTAATGTATTTGAGCAGGTTTTATTTAATATGAAAATGATATTGTGTATATAATAATTTTACATGTACTGTTTATACAGACATAATAATGTATATAGATATTTAAAATAAATTAATGGAAGTAATACAACATAATTTGTTTTATTGATTTCTTGGAAAATAAAAATAAAAATTAAAAAATTAACAATGGGGGAAAAAAATGTTTTTTTGAAATATTAATTTTATCTTACTTTTTTATGCAAATATATTCTCTAAAGTGTAAATACAACTATAAGTCATTTATTGAATTCAGTTTTTCAAGGAGTATTGCATTTTAGATGATAATTGTTATGTATTAGAGCAGGTTTTATTTAATAATATGTAATGATATTGTATACAATACTATTACATGTACTGTATATACAATTCTATTAATGTATTTAGATATCTAAAATAAATTAATGGAAGTAATATGACATCATTTTAAAAAATTTGTTCTTGGAAAATAAAAAAATAAAAAAATTAATTAGTTATTTGAAATATAAATTTTATTTGTTACTTCTTACTTTATTATGCAAATATATTATTTTAGATTGTAAATACAATTATAAGTAATTTTTTTATTCAGGTTTTTAAAGGGGTATTGCATTTTAGATGATTATTTTTATGTATTAGAGCAGGTTTTATTTAATAATATTGTAAATAAAAATATTACATTTACTGTTTATACAAACTAATTAATTTATATAGATATTTAAAATAATTTAATGGAAGTTATACGACATCATTTAAAAAAGCCGAATTTTTGGAAAAGAAAAAAGATAATAATGTACTATGGGAACGAATTCATTAGTTACACTATTATGCAAATTAATTACTTTAAAATGTAAATACAACTATAAGTAATATTTTGAATTCAGTGTTTTAAAGGGGTATTGCATTTTAGATGATCATTAACTCTGTATTACAGCGAGTATATAAACTTAATGTACAAAATTATGTTAATTTGCATATATTTTTAAAAGTAATTAAAATGGAATCATTTTTAAATTTGGTGACTTGGAAAATTTGGATAATAATCTAAAAAATTGATAATAAAGTACTTTTTTAAATTAAATATTTAAAATAGTTGTTTTATTAAAATGTTTTAATCATTATTATTAGTATTTTTCTCCTCCTGTACCAAATATTGCTTGGAGGTCCCATGAGTCCCAGATGTGATTATGTAGGGCAGGGGTCACCAACGCAGTGCCCGCGGGCACCAGGTAGCCCGTAAGGACCAGATGAGTAGCCCGCTGGCCTGTTCTAAAAATAGCTCAAATAGCAGCACTTACCAGTGAGCTGCCTCTGTTTTTAAAATTGTATTTATTTACTAGCAAGCTGGTCTCGCTTTGCTCAACATTTTTAATTCTAAGAGAGACTGAACTCAAATAGAATTTGAAAATCCCAGAACATTTTTTAAATACTTGGTCTTCACTTGTTTGAATAAATTAATTTATTAATTTACTTTGCTTCTTATAACTTTCAGAAAGACAATTTTAGAGAAAAAATACAACCTTAAAAATGATTTTAGGATTTTTAAACACACATACCTTTTTACCTTTTAAAATCCTTCCTCTTCTTTTCTGACAATTTATATCAATGTTCAAGTAAAAAAAATGTTTATTCTAAAGAATAATAAATACATTCTAATTTAATTCTTCATTTTAGCTTCTGTTTTTTCGACGAAGAATATTTGGGAAATATTTCTTCAAATTTATTATGATTAAAATAAAAAAAAATATTCTGGCAAATCTAGAAAATCTGTAGAATCAAATTTCAATCTTATTTCAAAGTCTTTCGAATTTATTTTAAATTTTTTGTTCTGGAAAATCTAGAAGAAATAATGATCTGTCTTTGTTTGAAATATAGCTTGGTCCAATTTGTTATATATTCTAAAAAAAAGTGCAGATTGGATTTTAACCTATTTAAAACATGTCATCAAAATTCTAAAATTAATCTTAATCAGGAAAAATTACTAATGATGTTCCATAAATTATTTTTTTAATTTTTTCAAAAAGATTCGAATTAGCTAGTTTTTATCTTCTTTTTTCCGGTTGAATTTTGAATTTTAAAGAGTCGAAATTGAAGATAAACTATGTTTCAAAATTAAATGTTCATTTTTTTCCTGTTTTCTCCTATTTTAAACCGTTCAATTAAGTTTTTTTTCATCATTTATACTCTACAAAAAACCTTCCGTAAAAGGAAAAAAAAATGTACGACGGAATGACAGACAGAAATACCCATTTTTATATATATATATTTATAGATTTATTTATAAAAAGGTAAATTGAGCAAATTGGCTATTCCTGGCAATTTATTTAAGTGTGTATCAAGCTGGTAGCCCTTCCCATTAATCAGTACCCAAGAAGTAGCTCTTGGTTTCAAAAATGTTGGTGACCCCTGATGTAGTGTGTGCCTTGGTAGCAACATGCTAATGTTCACTGTTTTGTCACTGTGATGTTGAAGAAGCCCATTGGCCTAAGTGGAGGGGGCGTGGCCAGCCCCAATATAGCCCAAGGAGGCGGGGCGAGGGCCGCCCTTCAAAACCCATTTTCCTGACCCGCCGGGCCCCACTCCAGTCTGGCCGTCGGCGAGCAGAGGACCATGGCACTCACGCAGGACCCCGTCTTCCTTAGGCTGCAGGAATGGTACACGGCCCACGCCTTGAACCTCAACATGAGGCACATGTTCGATGCCGACAAGGACAGATTCAGCAAGTTCAGGTAGGCGTGAAAAGCGGGTGTGCTTGGGTAAAGCTGGCGTTTACGTCGTGTTCCCGCAGCCTCAACCTGCGGACGGAGGACGGCGACATCCTCCTGGACTATTCCAAGAACCTCATCACCGATGAAGTCATGAGGATGCTGGTGGACCTGGTAGACACTCCAACCGTTTCTTCACCCACGTCCAATGTCCCGCGCCTTTAAACGTCTCCTCGCTGTTTGGCAGGCCAAATCCCGAGGCATGGAGGCGGCCAGGGAGAAGATGTTCAGCGGAGAGAAGATCAACTTCACTGAGGTACACGCTGACCTCTGACATTTGTCCTGCTGCCACCCTTACAGATGATGACTCAGCCATTTTGTCACATGACCTCGTTGTAGCGCCACACTTGGTCCAAGATTTTTTTTCCTGTCCATTTTAATGCGACACCTAAGACAGCCCAGACACTAGGGGGCAGTGATGAGCAGCGAGAGTGGCGCTCAGCTGAACGGAGAGATCCTTAAAGGCCTACTGAAAGCCTGATAGTTTATATATCAATGATGAAATATTAACATTGCAACTCTTTTTAGTTTGCTAAATTGCAATTTTAAATTTCGCGCAAAGTATCCTGTTGAAAACGTCGCGGGATGATGACGCGTATGATGACGCGTGCGCGTGACGTCACGGATTGTAGCGGACATTTAGATCCAGCACCGATCCCAGCTATAAGTGGTCTGCTTTAATCGCATAATTACACAGTATTCTGGACATCTGTTTTGCTGAATCTTTTGCAATTTGTTCAAATAATAATGGAGACGTCAAAGAAGAAAGACGTAGGTGGGAAGCGGTGTATTGCGGCTGTCACGCCAAATTTCTTCCCCCTACAAAAACCTCCCCCTCCCCATTTACTTCCGGGATCATGATTAATACAGACATTTTTTTTAACGCTATATTATAAAAATACAGACATTTTGTTAATGTTATAAAAAATAAAAAAAATATTTACAAACACAAGCTATGGGATGAATTAAGAGGAAACGTGAGGAAACGTAACCCTGGAAGTAAATTCGTCATCCCATAGCTTGTGTTTGTAAATTGTTTTTTTAATTTCATTTTTATAACATAGCGTTAACAAAACGTCTTTATTTCTATAATATAGTGTTATATTTTTATAATATAGCGTTAATAAAACGTCTGTATTAATTATGACCCCGGAAGTAAATGGGGGGGAAGGTTTTTGTTGGGGGGAAGAAATTTGGCGTGACACGATCGCCTTTAGCAACACAAACACAGCCGGTGTTTCCTTGTTTACATTCGGCTCTTACCGTAGACATGAGCGGAGTACGTGCTTGCGTCGTTCCTCCTCCAGCTGCGGACTCTCTTGCCTCCTCCCACCGGCCGCCACCGACCGTCGGATGCTTACACCGTGGAGGAGGGCCACACCCCTCCGACTTTCAGGTACGACCATATAATCTCACTAAAACACTAGAACACAATAAGCAGATAAGGGATTTTACAGAATTATCCTAGTAAATGTGTCTAATAACATATTTTTTCTAGTCCTTCACTCTCACTTTCCTCATCCACAAATCTTTCATCCTCGCTCAAATAAATGGGGAAATGGTCGCTTTCTCTGTCCAAATCTCTCTCGCTGCTGGTGGCCATGATTGTAAACAATGTGAGGATGTGAGGAGCTCTACAACCCGTGACGTCACGCGCACATCGTCTGCTACTTCTGGTACAGGCAAGGCTTTTTTATTAGCGACCAAAATTTGCGAACTTTATCGTCGATGTTCTTTACTAAATCCTTTCAGCAAAAATATGGCAATATCGCAAAATGATCAAGTATGACACATAGAATGGACCTGCTATCCCCGTTTGAGTAAGAAAATCTCATTTCAGTGGGCCTTTAAAGTGGGATTTTCTAAGACTGGAAAGTCAGCCAAGCCACTAGGGGGCAGTAACCAGCAACAGCATTGAGTCGAGCGCGGACTTACTGAATGTGTCTATCGGACTTTCAGGACCGGATTGCAGTTCTCACCAAGTCCCGTAGGTGGCAATCACAACATTACAAAGTACATTCCGAGTTTTTCTTCCAGTCACTCACCACACGTACATACTTGTTATATATGTACACATTTAGAATATACAAAGTATATTCCAAGTTATTTTTCCTTTCATTCATACATAATTTCACTGGTACTGTAGTTGAAAGGTTTTTTTTGTTTTAAAATAAACACATTAATTTTTTCTGTCACATTGCAAAGTACATTGTGAGCTTTTCATCCTGTCACTCACACATCATTCCTGTCTGAAACGGGAGTTGGCGGTTCTATTTTTTAAATGACTCCTTTTTTTCTTACGATAGTTATTTTTTTCTACCACAACATTACAAGGTACATTCCACATTGTAAAGTACATTCTGAGCTTTTCATCCTGTCACTCGCACATAATTCCTGTCTGAAACTGGAGTTGACAGTTTGATTTTTTTAATGACTTATTGTTGTCTCACGATTGCTATTTTTTTCTACCACAACATTACAAAGTACATTCCGAGCTTTTCTACCAATCACTCACCACACATCATTCCACTGATACTGTAGTTGAAAGTTGTATAGTTTTTTTAAAAATAGTGTTTTAGCATATATTTTTTTTCTACGACATTGCAAAGTATATTCTGAGCTTTTCATCCTGTCACTCACATATCATTCCTGTCTCAAACTGTAGTTGACAGTTCAACTTTTCTAACGATGTGTTTTTGACTTACGTGAGTTATTTTTGTCTAACACAACATTACAAAGTACATTACAAGCTTTTCTTCCAGTCACTCACCACACATCATTTCACTGTTACTGTTGTTGAAATTTAGATTTTTTTTCTTTAAATAGTGCTTTTTTGTCTAAACATATGTATTTTTTTTTATCACTTTACAAAGTACATTCTGAGCTTTTCATCTTGTCACTCACACATCATTCCTGTCTGAAACTGTAGTTGACAGTTCGATTTTTTTAATCAAGTATTTTTGTCTTACAATAGTTATTTTTTCTCCATTACTAAGTACATTATGAGCTTTTCTTCCCATAACTCACAAATCATTCCACTGATACTGTAGTTAAAAGTCAGAATTTTTTTTTAATAGTCAATTGTTATCCTTTGATACATTTATTTTTATCACGGCATTACAAACTACATTCCAAGCTTTTTTCCTGTCACTCACACATCATCCCACTGGTACTGTAGTTGAAAGTCAGATAAAAAAAAAAATAATAATAATTATCTTAAAATATTTCCTTCTTTGTATCACAACATTACAAATTACATTTTAAGCTTTTCTTCCTGTCACTCACACATCATTCCACTGACTCTGTAGTTGAGCGTAAATGTTTTAAAAACGACTCACTATTGTCCTAAAATAGTTATTTCTTTTCATCACAACATTACAAAGTACATTCTAAATATAATTGTACAAATACTGTGGTTGAATATTTATTTTTTTGTATCACATTATTACAAAGTACATTCTGAGCTTTTCTTACTGTCACTCACACATTATTCTACTGATTCTGTAGTTGAGAGTTAAATGTTTTGCAAATGATTCACTATCGTCCTGAAATAGTTCTTTCTTGGTATCACAACATTACAAAGTACAGTCTGAGCTTTTCTTCCTGTCATTCACATAATAGCCTACTGACTATGTAGTTGAGAGTTAAATGTTTTAAAAACGATTCACTATTGTCCTAAATTAGTTCTTTCTTTGTATCACAGCATTACAAAGTACATTCTAAGCATCCTTCTAAGAAATACTGTAGTTTAAAGTATTTTTTTTTTTTATGATGCATCTTTCTCTAAAAATATTTCTTCAAAAAGTAGTCAATGATTTGTAATTGTCAAATTAATTTTTCAATGCTATGAATGAAATGAATGGAGCCAGTTGTCCTAATGGGTTCTAAGGGCCGTGCAGTGCTTCACGTGGCTCTGAGGAACCGCTCCAACACTCCCATCATGGTGGACGGCAAAGACGTGATGCCCGAGGTCAACAAAGTCTTGGACAAGATGAAGGATTTCTGTCACGTGAGTAAAACGCGGTAGCCGAGAGTACTGCGTGGGATCGGATGGAGTTACCGATGTTTACCTGCAGAGAGTTCGCAGCGGGCAGTGGAAGGGTTACACAGGAAAAGCCATCACAGACGTGGTGAACATCGGAATTGGAGGATCCGATCTTGTAAGAACTTCGTCACTTTGTCAAATTTATTTTTGTGATTTGGAATGAACTGATCTCTTTTTGGGCCGCAGGGCCCCCTGATGGTGACGGAGGCCCTGAAGCCGTACTCGAAGGACGGGCCCCGAGTGTGCTTCGTGTCCAACATTGACGGGACGCACATCGCAAAGACGCTAGCCCATCTCAACCCTGAGACCACGCTCTTCATCATCGCATCCAAGGTGCACCAGATGTTAGCTAAGGCCTGCTCAACCTAACGGAAAAGTTTTTGTAAACATGCAAGGCAATTTGGAATCGTAAATTACGGCAATCTGATGTAACAAGTTTTCGTAAACACCAAAGACAGTTTGGCGCTTCAATTAAGTTGACGTACAAAGTATTCCTAAACATGCAAGGCAATTTGGAATTGTAAATTACGGTAATCCAATGTAACAAGTTTTCGTAAACATCAAAGACAGTTTGCAGCTTCAAATAAGCTGACTTAAAAAAAATTCGTAAACATGCAAGGCATTTTGGAATCGTCAAATATGGTAACCTGATACAACAAGTTTTCGTAAATATCAAAGACAATTTGGAGCTTCAGTTAACCTGAGGTAAAAAAATTTTTGTAAACATGCAAGGCAATTTAGAATTGTCAATCAGGGTAACCTGATGTTACAAGATTTCATAAACATCAAAGACAGTATGTAGTCGACAGTTAACGTGACGTAAACATTTTTTTGTAAACATCAAAGACAATTTGGAGATGTCAACCCACTTGATGACACATTTTCGTAAACATCAAAGACAATTTAGAATTGTCAATTAATTAATTTAAGGTTGTAATTAACCTGACGTAAGAAGTTTTTGTAAACATCAAAGACAATTTAAGGTTAGTAATTAACCTGACGTAACAAGTTTTAGTAAACCTCAAAGACAATTTAAGGTTGGTAATTAACCCGACGTAACAAGTTTTCGTAAACATAGAGACAGTTTGAAGTCGTCTTTTAACTTGCCGCAACAAGTTTTCCTAAACATCAAATACACTGTGGAGCTTCAAGTAACCTGACGTAAAAAGTATTTGTAAACATGATAGACAATTTGGCGTTGCCGATTAACGTAACGCAACACATTTTTGTAAACAACAACGACAATTTGGAGTTGTCAATTAACATGACGTAACAAGTTTTCGTAAACATTGTAGACAATTTAAGCTTGATAATTAACATGACGTAACAAGCTTTCGTACACATCAAATAATTTATGGCTGGTAATTAACATGACGAAACAGGTTTTTGTAATCATCAGAGACAATTTATGGTTGGTAATTAATCTGACGTAACAAGTTTTCTTAAACACCAACAACAATTTACGGTTGGTAATTAACCTGACCCAACAAGTTTTTGTAAACATAATAGACAATTTGGCGTTGGCGATTAACGTAATGCAGCAAGTTTTTGTAAACAACAACGAAAATTTGGAGTTGTCAATTAACTTGACGAAACAAGTTTTCATAATCATGGAAGACAATTGGGAGTCATGAGTTAACCTTGACAATTAACCTCACGTAATAAGTTTCACTAACATGCGAGGCAGTTTAGAGTCAACAATTATTTTGATGTAGCAAGTTTTCCGAAACATCAAAGACAATTTGGAATCAACAATTAACTTGATGTAGCAGGTTTTGGTAAACATCAAACAAAATTTGGAGTCATCAATTAACGTCACACAAGTTTTTCATAAACGTGAAAGACAATTGGGAGTTGTGAATTAACAATATTTTGTAAACATCAAAGAACATTTGAAGTCGTCAATTAACCTGACATAACCTTTTTCTTGACTCAACAATCATCCAAAGACAAGGCACATTAATTTGTTCATTTTACTGCAGTTACTTAGTCTGCTTTAATGGTGGTTATTAGAGATGACAGATAATATCGGAGTGCCGATATTATCGGCCGATAAATGCTTTAAAATGTAATATCGGAAATTATCGGTATCGGTTTCAAAAAACTAAATGTATGACTTTTTAAAACGCTGCTTTGTACACGGACGTAGGGAAAAGTACAGGGCGCCAATAAACCTTAAAGGCACTGCCTTTGCGTGCCGGCCCAGTCACATAAT
Source organism: Nerophis ophidion (assembly GCF_033978795.1). Taxonomy (NCBI): domain Eukaryota; kingdom Metazoa; phylum Chordata; class Actinopteri; order Syngnathiformes; family Syngnathidae; genus Nerophis; species Nerophis ophidion. The sequence goes on from NC_084612.1 coordinate 6,420,401, forward strand.
ACCTACGGCTTTTCACACACGCGAGTGAATGCAAGCATACTTGGTCAACAGCCATACAGGTCACACTGAGGGTGGCCGTATAAACAACTTTAACACTGTTACAAATATGCGCTACACTGTGAACTCACACCAAACAAGACTTTCGGGAGAACATGCGCACCGTAACACAACATAAACACAACAGAAGAAATACCCAGAATCCCTTGCAGCACTAACTCTTCTGGGACGCTACAATATATACACCCCCGTTATTACCCTATCCCCCACACCTCAACCCCGCCCACCTCAACCTCCTCATGCTCTCTCAGGGAGAGCATGTCCCAAATTCCAAGCTGCTGTTTTGAGGCATGTTAAAAAAGTATGCACTTTGTGACTGTCAAGACTTAGACTATGTTGAGGTTTGTTTTCCCGTGGTGCATAGCGACTGGACCGGACAAGGCATGAAGGTAATGACATCTTTTTGTCAGAGTTATTTGGTGACGAACCCCAAAATGCAGAGATGGAGGCCGGCATGGAGTGAGCAAACATGGTTTTATTATAAATACTAAGCCAAAACCAAACACAGGGTTCAAAACAAAAGCGCGCACGTGGGCGGATAAAAAACAAAAAGCTTTTAGCATAGAAGCTAACAAGAAACAAAAAGGAACTTTAGCATGGAAGCTAGAGGATAACAATCAGAAAAACTGGAAATAGCTATGGCTAACAAAAACAGCTTACCGCTACGACGACCAGGACAAGATGTAGCACGACAGGTCAGCTGAAATCAAAACGACACAACAAGAGCGACATGAGGCAACGACAATACAAATGACAATACAATACAATACAATGATCCAGCAACTGACACAAGACAAAGAGGGTACAAATAGGAGCGGGCTGATTGGCAACAGGTGTGACCAGGTGTCAATCAGCCGCAGCTGAGGAGGAACACAGCACTCAGGGAACAAGACAGGAAGCTGACAAAATAAGAGCACTTGACAGGAACTAAAAGACAGGAAATACTAAACACAGGAAAGACAAATGCAGAGGAAAAAACTAAAACATAGACAAACTGCCAGGGGCAAGCCTGACACTTTTGATATTAACTCGAAAGTACGACAATATACAAAGGGTATAAACCTCACAGCGGAAGTACCAAACCTGGCTATGAAAACAAAAACTAGCACAATGGCAGAACTATGGACAAAAAAAACGAAAACACTTACTGTGACAAGAAACGAGCATGAAAAAGAGCAGCATGGATCATCAGCATGAATAACAAGGGTGTATAGAGGGTGGTGTTGCCAGGCTGACTGCCTGGCAACTACAGGCTTAAATAGTGCTGTGGTGATTAACAGGTGCATGAGTCCAAATGAATCAGGTGCGTGACATGAGGACAGGTGAAAACTAATAGGTTGTCATGGAAACAAAGCAGGGAGTGAAAAAACAGGAACTGACAGAGTGGAAAAACCAAACAGAACATAGCCGAACTAAACAGAACATAGCCGAACTAAACATGATCACCAAGACATAATAAATATGGCAGTGTCAAATTTTGTTGTTGACGAACCTCAAGATGCAGAGAAGGAGGCAGGCATGGAGTGAGAAAACGTGGTTTTAATATAAACAATAAAAACAAAACCAAACAAAGGGTTCAAACAAAAAGTGCGCACGTGGGCGGATAACAAACAAAAGGACTAGCGTGGAAACTAACAGGTATCTAGCAGGAAACAGAAAAAATGGGAAACAGTTAATGGCTAACAAAGGACAAAGGAGGTAAAATAGGAGCTGGCTGATTGACAATTCAGGTGTGGCCATATGCCAATCAGCCATAGCTAAGGGAAAACAAAGCACTCAGGGAGACAAACAGGAAGCTGAACCAAAAATAAGAGTGCTGACAGGAACTAAGGACAGGAAATACTAAACACACAGAGGAGAAACTAAAACACAAACAAACTGTCAGTGGCAAGCCTGACAGGCTGTGCCATGTTGGCCTTTTTTTCTCTCCATAACTAGAGTTGATTTATTTTGGAAAACCTTGTTAGATTGTTTAATGCATCCAGCGGGGCATCACAACAAAATTAGGCATAGTAATGTGTTAATTCCACTACTGTATGTATCAGTATCGGTAATTAAGAGTTGGACAATATCGGATATCGGCAAAAAAGCCATTATCGGACATCCCTAGTGGTTATTGTTACATATCCTTGATGATTGACGTTTCATGTCATTTCTTGCAGACATTCACCACCCAGGAGACCATCACCAACGCTGAGTCGGCCAAAGAATGGTTCCTTGAACACGCCAAAGACGTGAGTTTGGACCCCCGCTCCTACGTAGCACCTTATTGTGACCCACTTGTTGAAGGCGAATGTCATTCTCCCACAGAAACACGCTGTGGCCAAACACTTTGTGGCTCTGTCCACCAACGGCGTAAGTCGCAACCCACCATGAACGGTAACCCCGCCTCTTTCAATGATGTCACCTTTACTGTCTCCGTCTCTCTCTGCCACAGCCCAAAGTAAAGGACTTCGGCATCGACACGGAGAACATGTTTGAGTTCTGGGACGTGAGTGCTCCTTAAGCTCTTTTATCTGCAGAAAGAGTGGGGGTCGGCTATATTTAAGCAAGACTTTGTGACCCGGTCTGCAGCTGCAGCAGCATACCTCCCACCGGTTATTATTGGTGGTGACCTTCTCCCTTGCAGAGGTTACTGTACAGCAAAGGTCACGGAGCAGCCTTCAGTTACAATGTTGGCCTTTATGCTGCGTCATACTGTCTACAGTGTATACTTTCATTTTGCAATAAGAATATATCCTTTTAATACATGTTTTTTTTTTTCCTCAGTGGGTCGGAGGTCGCTTCTCCTTGTGGTCAGCAATCGGCATGGCCATCGCCCTGCACATCGGTACCGTATGTTCATAAAATGATAGCACATAACCAGGTGGACTCTGAATGCTGCATGAATAGATTAACGTGGACCAGGGGCGTCACTAGACCTAATAGTGTACTGGGGCACACCTGGGGCACAAATAATTCATGTGAGCGTGCAAAGCGCGCAAGCAAAAACATTTTTAGCACTTATTTATCATGAAAAATACATAAATAGTGCTTTAAACTATGAAATCATATCAGATTATGTCGTATGGATATTTGATTAACCACCTGAAATTAACTAATGCATTTGACCTACTTGTGCACTTTTTTACTCCAGACTTCTAAACTGCTACTGGTAAAAGCAAAAAGGAAGAGCAATGAATCTTTTTGAAATATATATTGCAGTAATCATCTGCAAATTTAACATCTACAAAAGTAAAACAAAAAATAAAGCACCCCTACATCTCTGGATTCTTTTATATTATTTAATTTCCATTTGTGGCAATGTGGCTAATCCTATTTCAGATACACAAAACTATAAAATATATACGAAACAATAAAGCCACAGTAGTAGAATAAATGAACAAATGTGGTGTGTCTGTTCAGGGAATCATTTTCTGAGAAGTAAATTGTAACGTCTCCTTTTCATTTTTGCAAAGTGGTCAATCACTCTGGACAGACATGGAAATATTACAGTAACTGTTATACAGTTGACCAGTGGTTCCCAACTGCTGGGTCGTGACATAAAAGTGGATTGTGTGTCATTTTCAGTGAGTCGCAGTCAGATGTGTGCATGAAAAAAAAACGTTTAGGGAGAAAAAAAATCAAATTGTGGCAACAAAACCAGATTATTTTAGCCTTTTTTCAAGTGACTATGAGTGAGTATTTTAGCAAAAGGCAAACCGACTAACAAGTTGGAGGAGGACTCAGGACAGACATGGAAATATATTTTAAAAAAATCTAAATGGGGCAACAAAACCCGATATTTTCAGCCATCTTTCTGAAAACAAATACAGAAATGTTACTATATTTTCTGGAAACAAAACCAGATGCTTTAGCTGTAGCCATTTTCCTGGTGACAAAACAAGATTATTTTAGTCAAAGTCACACCGATTAACAAGACAAGACTACAGTGCTATTTTTCTTTGAAATAAACCTGATTTAAAAATTTGGCTCACGACTTGATGATATGGAAAAATGTTTTTCTTCCTGAAGATAAACCATTTGAGAAGCACTCAACTCACACATGCTTACTCCAAATCATCATTGATGCAGAACCAGCAGACAATAACCAACATTATGTTTCATGTTCATTGGAAATTCCCCCGACAGCTCGTACAGCAAATGAATATGTTTGTCTTGATACAAGGAACAACGTTAGCTAACTTAGCATCAACTTATTTAAGACAATGATGTTGCCTAGCTAGCTAGGACTTCACTTACATCTCTCATTCCTCGCTTCTTCTCTCCTGCGGGCGAATAACTTTCTTAAATCCATCTAGGAGTTACAGTTTGAGTCAAATCAAAATCAAAATATTGTATTTAACAAATTGTTGTTGGCTAACGTTACCTACCTCACGCAGTGATTCGAATCCCCCCTCTCTCTCTCTCTCTCTCTCCCTCTCTCTCTCTCTCTCTCTCTCTCTCTCTCTCAACCGAAGTCTCGATCCACACGTGAATAAATTACCATATTAATTAGCCATGTGCTCACTGTTTCGTGGAGTGAATACAGTAGCAGTCAATTACCATACTAAGTAGTATGTGCGCCGTTGTCTATGTTATGTAGACTTAAAACTCTGAAGCGGTTTTTTTTACTGGTGAAATTTTTACTGGGGCACTGCAGATCAACAGTGGGGCACGTGCCCCAGTGAAATATGTCTGGCGACGCCCCTGACAAATTGAAAAAATGATTCGAGTGTTACCATTTAGTGGTCAATTGTACGGGATATGTACAGGATATGTAATGTACAGTGCAATCTACTAATAAAAGTCTCAATCAATCAATCAATCTAAAACATATTAATACATACAAATTAATATTACATATGCTCCCATATTAAGGATAATGTAATTAAATCCAATCAAAAATCCTTAAACATTTTTAAAAACGATTATACAGCATTTACTTATATGACAAAATCCAGACAACCTTCCCTGGTCATGGTGAAAAATATACATAAATCCAATCAATAACCCTTAAACATTTTTAGAAATGATTATACAACATTTACTTATACGACACAATCCAGACAACCTTCCCTAGTCATGGTGCAAAAAAAAATGCATAAATCCAATCAATAACCCTTAACATTTTTAGAAATGATTAAACAACATTTATTCATATGACACAATCCAGACAACTTTCCCTAGTGCAAAAAAAAAAATGCATACATCCAATCAATAACCCTTAAACATTTTTAGAAATGATTATACAACATTTACTCATATGACACAATCCAGATATCCTTCCCTAGTCATGATGCAAAAAAAACATGCATAAATCCAATCAATACCCCTTAATCATTTTTATAAATGATTATACAGCATTTACTTATATGACACAATCCAGATAACCTTCCCTAGTCATGATGCAAAAAAAACATGCATAAATCCAATCAATACCCCTTAATCATTTTTATAAATGATTATACAGCATTTACTTATATGACACAATGCAGACAACCTTTCCTAGTCATGGTGCAAAAAAAATATGCATAAATCCAATCAATAACCCTTAAAAATTTTAAGAAATGATTATTCACTGATATGACACAATCCAGACAACCTTCCCTAGTCATGGTGCAAAAAAATGCATAAATCCAATCAATAACACCTAAACATTTTTAGAAATGATTATACATTTACCCTTACAACACTATCCAGACAACCTTCCCTAGTCATGGTGCAAAAAAAAGCATAAATCCAATCAATAACCCTTAAACATTTTTAGAAATGATTATACAGCATTTTCTTATATGACACAATCCAGACAACCTTCCCTAGTCATGGTGCAAAAAAAACTGCATACATCCAATCAATAACCCTTAAACATTTATAGAAATGATTATACAGCATTTACTCATATGACACAATCTAGACAACCTTTATTTGTCATGGTGCAAAAAAAAAAGCGTAAATCCAATCAATAACCCTTAAACATTTTTAGAAATTATTATACAGCATTTATTCATATGACACAATCCAGACAACCTTTCCTAGTGCAAAAAAAAATGCATACATCCAATCAATAACCCTTAAACATTTTTAGAAATGATTATACAACATTTACTCATATGACACAATCCAGACAACCTTCCCTAGTCATGGTGCAAACAAAAAAAACATAAATCCAATCAATATCCCTTAAACATTTTTAGGAATGATTATACACCATTTACTTATGACACAATCCAGACAACATTCCCTAGTCATGGTGCAAACAAAAAAAAGCATAAATCCAATCAATAACCCTTAAACATTTTGATAAATGATTATACAGCAATTACTTATATGACACAATCCAGGCAACCTTCCTTAGTCATGGTGCAAAAAAAAAAATGCAACTAACATAAAGGTCAACACACATAACAACCTGCTCACTGAATTTTGTGGATATTATGAAAAACGTCCAAACTCCATTAAAAAAAAAAAAAACATTAAAATGACACCCATTTAAGTCCATTTGAGTGCATGATAAATGTAAAACACATTGATCAATTTAAGCTGCTTCATATTTTTGATTGATTACAAAAGTTGAAGTAGGTCGTCACAGAAGTAAACAAGGTAGGAGTCAAAACTGTCACATACTCTTAATATCCAATTATATTAATTATATATCCATCATATTAATATAATATTTACATGTATTTGCCCCGCCGCCAAAGTTTTTTTTTTTAGCTTAATGCCGCCCCCACGTCAAAAACTTTGGATGCCCCTGATTTTGAAGGGTAAGAAGCCATCTTGGTCAACTAAATATGACCCAAAAATATGATGTCATAACGAAATAAAGGAATGAAATACTATGTTGAAAAATGTTTGAAAAATACATGACAAAATAAGAAAATACTCAAGTATCGAAATATATATCATAATGTTATGATATTTGATAATATTAATAGTAATAACTGGGAAAATTGGTGGCTTTTAGTAATAGTAGTAATTGAAAAACTATTTTAAAATATAAGAAAGAATATTAACTACTAAGAGTAATAATATAATATCATTAATAATGATCCACATTATTCTAATAACTGCCTTGTTCATGTCCTGTACTGTACTACCACTTTTAATTAATTATAATATTAACAATAATTACTAATAATGGTAAATAAAATAAATCATAACTTTTTGTCACTGTGGTAATTTTAAAACTCTAATTAATTTTTTTACATAACATATTTTTTACTGCATACCTACATTTGTCTACTATATACGATACATAATAAAAGTATAAATAACAATACAGCAATATTGATATTGATGCATATTAACACAATATATGTCTAGATTGTGTCCTGTCCACATATTACATATTAATAATAATGGTATGTTTTATTATATTCTTGTCGTAATAATATACTGTAGTTTGTATTTTTAAATCTATTTTATTATATGTATTATTTGGTTCATAAAGTTAAAAAACATGCTATAATTAAATATTTATTGTTATATTAATAATGAAAAATATTGTAATTAGTTGTATGAACCACAGGTCTATTATAACTAGAATGATAATTTAAGGTTTTAAATATTCTATTTTATATGTAAGTATTTATTTTATATTTCAAATTAAAACATGAAAAATAATTGAAATTATAGTATAATCTACTGCAATATTTATTATAATATTTAGACTGAAAAATACTGTAATTAAATGAATCACTGTGTAATAAACTGCATTATTTATAATAATTTTAAGTTTTTAATATTATATTGTATATGAAAATTATTGTATGAATGTATTAAAAAGTAGTTCAAACAAGTGCTTAATGTACTAAAATATGTTTTTTTTTTTAAGACAGAATCCCTCCTCTAACTTGTTTTTGGCGTCTTTTTCCTGCATTAGGCTTCGAGAACTTCGAGAAGCTTCTTTCAGGCGCTCACTGGATGGTAGGTCATGTCGGAAATAAATAATGATAAATCCTTTTTAAAAATGCCCGCATAATCATTAAGGTCCACGTGAACCATGAAATGAGATCCTGTACCTGGAAGTGTGTGTGAAAAAAAATGTTACCTTTCCAGGACAACCACTTTCGCACGGCTCCTCTGGATAAAAACGCCCCAATGCTGCTGGCCCTGCTGGGTATTTGGTACATCAACTTCTTCCACACGGAGACCCACGCCATGCTGCCCTACGACCAGTACATGCACCGCTTTGCCGCCTACTTCCAGCAGGTCAGACGGTCAACACTGTTGCAGGGAATCATCGTTTTGAAATGGATTTTTATGTGCAACCATTTGCTGCTAGGCAGGATTCGTGTGGTGGAATACTACAAATAAATAATATATATATAAATATTTTTATACAAAATAATAAATAAATAAAATAAAAAAATAAAAATAATATTTATTTTTTTAAATATATATATTTATTAATTTATTTGTATTTTTTTATTTTATTATTATTTTTTGTATGTCAAAGCAGTACACCAAGCAGTACAGGTCAGTACACCCTTATTTAATTAGTGTTATCACTCTGTCAATGATCTAACACCGATATTGGAGCCTTGAGTATTGGCCGATACTGATCACGATCCGATACAATATCAGCAAGAATCAAACTATTATTTTTTGTTTTTATTTTGTCGTTTGGAATTTTATAGTCGGCCTGACCAAGTGAAGTTACCCCAACAGAAAACAATGTTGTTAGGTGTGAAAAACCCTAACATATTTATCAACTACCGTCTGGAATGGACTTATGCTGTCTCTCAGTTGAAGTGGGGTGGTAATTGGTTTTATTTAGCAACGTCAAACTTTTTATTTTTATTTTGTCATTTGGAATTTTGGAATCGGTTTGACCAAGTGAAATTACTCAAACAGAAAACAATTTTGAAAAACACTAATCTATTTATTATTTACCCTCTGGAATGGACTTATGCAGTCTTCATGTTGAAGTGGGATGGTTATTAGGTTTTTAGCAACATCAAACATTTTTATTTTGTCGTTTGGAATTTTAGAATTGGCTTGACTAAGTGAAATTACTCCAACAGAAAACAGTGTTGTTAGTTTTGAAAAACACTAACATATTTATTATTTACCGCCTAGAATTGGCTTATGCTGTTTCTAAGTTGAAGTGGGGTGGTAATTGGGTTTTTTAGCAACATCAAACTTTTTATTTTTATTTTGTCATTTGGAATTTTAGTATCGGTTTGACCAAGTGAAATTACTCAAACAGAAAACAATTTTTTTAGGTATGAAAAACAGTAATCTATTTATTATTTACCCTCTGGAATGGACTAATGCAGTCTTCATGTTGAAGTGGGATGGTTATTAGGTTTTTAGCAACATCAAACATTTTTATTTTGTCGTTTGGAATTTTAGAATTGGCTTGACTAAGTGAAATTACTCCAACAGAAAACAGTGTTGTTAGTTTTGAAAAACACTAACATATTTATTATTTACCGCCTAGAATTGGCTTATGCTGTCTCTAAGTTGAAGTGGGGTGGTAATTGGGTTTTTTAGCAACATCAAAGTTTTTATTTTTATTTTGTCATTTGGAATTTTAGTATCGGTTTGACCAATTGAAATTACTCAAACAGAAAACAATTTTTTTAGGTATGAAAAACAGTAATCTATTTATTATTTACCCTCTGGAATGGACTAATGCAGTCTTCAAGTTGAAGCGGGATGGTTATTAGGTTTTTAGAAACATCAAACATTTTAATTTTTTATTTTGCCGTTTGGAATTTTAGAATAGGCTTGACCAAGTGAAATTACTCAAACAGAAAACAATGTTGTTAGATATGACAAACACTAACTTATCTATTATTTACCCTCTGGAATGGATTTATGCTGTCTCTAAATTGAAGTGGGGTGGTAATTGAGTTTTTAGCGACATCAAACATTTTTTTTATTTTTTTTTATCGTTTGGAATTTTAAAATAGGCTTGACCAAGTGAAATTACTCCAACAGATAACAATGTTGTTGGGCATGAAAAACCCTAACCCATTTATTATTTTCCATCTATAATGGACTTACGCTGTCTTTAAGTCGAGGTGGGCGAGTCATTTGTTATTTTATTTTGTAGTTTGGAATTTTAGAATAGGCTTGACTAAATGCAATTACTCAAACAGAGAACAATGTTGTTAGGTATGACAAACCCTAACCTATTTATTTATTATTTACCCTCTGGAATGGACCCATGCTGTCTCTAAATTGAAGTGGGGTGGTAATTGTTTTTTTTAGCAACATCAAACTATTTTTTTTTTTCTATTTTGCCACTTGGAATTATAGAATCGGCTTGAACAAAGGGAAATTACTCCAACAGAAAACAATGTTGTTGGGTATATGTATATATATATATATATATATATATATATATATATATATATATATATATATATATATATATATATATATATATATATAACCTATTTCCCGTCTATAATGGACTTATACTGTCTTTAAGTTGAAGCAGGATGGCAATTGGGGCTTTTAGCAACATCAAACATTTTTTATTTATTTTTTTGTCGTTTGGAATTTTAGAATAGGCTTGACCAAGTTAAATGATTCAAACAAAAAAGAAACGTTGTCAGGTATGAAAAACACTAACTTATTTATTATGTAACGTCTGGAATGGACTCATGCTGTTTTTAAGTTAAAGCGGGATGGTATTTGGAGTTTTTAGCAACATCAAACATAAATATATATATATTTTTTTGTCGTTTGGAATTTTAGAATAGGCTTGACCAAGTGAAATGACTCAAACAAAAAAACAACGTTGTCAGGTATGAAAAACACTAACCTATTTATTATCTACCGTCTGGAATGGACTAATGCTGTCTTTAAGTTAAAGTGGGCTGGTATTTTTATTTTTTTTGTCGTTTGGAATTTCCAAATAGGCTTTACCAAGTGAAATTACTCCAACAGAAAACAATGTTTTTAGTTATGAAAAACCCTAACCTATTTATAATTTTCCTTCTGGAATGGACTTGCACTGTACCTCCGCTGAAATGGGGTGGTAATTGGGTTTTTAGCATGATCAAACAATCTAAATTTTTGTATTTTGGCACTTGGAATTTTAGAATCGGCTTGACAGGGTGAAATTACTCCAACACAAAATAATGTTGTTAGGTGTAAAAAAACAAAACAAAAAAAAAAACTAACCTATTGCCCATCTGGAATGGACTTATGCTGTCTTTAATTGGGGGTTTTAGCAACATCAAACATTGTTTTTTTTTTTGTTGTTGTTTGGAATTTCCAAATAGGCTTGACCAAGTGAAATGACTCCAACAGAAAACAATGTTTTTAGTTATGAAAAACCCTAACCTATTTATAATTTTCCTTCTGGAATGGACTTGCACTGTCCCTCCGTTGAAATGGGGTGGTAATTGAGTTTTTAGCAAGATCAAACAATCTAAATTTTTGTATTTTGGCACTTGGAATTTTAGAATCGGCTTGACAGGGTGAAATTACTCCAACACAAAATAATGTTGTTAGGTGTAAAAAAACAAAAAAAAAAAAACTAACCTATTTCCCATCTGGAATGGACTTATGCTGTCTTTAATTGGGGGTTTTAGCAACATCAAACATTGTTTTTGTTTTTTTTGTCGTTTGAAATTTTAGAATAGGCTTGACCAAGTGAAATGACTGAAACAAAAAAGAAACATTGTCAGGTATGAAAAACACTAACCTATTTATTATCTACCGTCTGGAATGGACTCATGCTGTCTTAAGTTGAAGTGGGGTGGTAATTGGGTTTTTAGCGACATCCAGTGGCCAGAATATTTAATCAAGCTTGTGGCACAGTAAGTGGAACGACGCGGACACGTTTGTCACTGGATGCTTGGACTCTTTGTGTCTGTAAGTAAGAGTGAACCATAATGATTTGATACTGTGACGGTTAGCTGGCATCGTGGTGCGGGTTCGTTCTCTCAAAGATGCAGTCGGACTTGGACACAGCGTGAAGGTAAGAATGATGATTTATTTACACTAAGGAAACAGACTAGGAACAGAAAAACTTGCACAAAGCACTAAAGGCAAAACAAACAGAACTAGCATGGGAGCTAGAAAGAACTAAAAGCGATAGCATGTGAGCTAGGGAACAAACAAAGGAAGCATAGTGCGGAAAACAGTTCTTTACCACAATCGGGAATCAGTGTCATCACCTGTTTCATGGAACAGAAACTAAGATGCGAGAGTGAGTAAACGGAAGAGGCAGGCTTAGATTAGGAGAGTAATTACACAGCAGGTGCGCGTAAAAAACAAGGGGCAAGTGACACTAATGCGCAACTATGGCAACAGAACAAAACAGGAAGTGCCACCAGGAACTAAGGAATTCAAATACCAACAGAATACGATACAGAAACAGAACAAAAACAGAATATGACATGATCTGAACAGCGGATCATGACAGATACTTGTTGATATTATTTTAGACGACAATATTGTTCAATTAAGGACACTTAAGTGTAGCTTGTGTGCTATTGTGTGCTTAGCTGTTGTGTATCTGCTATCTCCTGGTAGCCTACAGTCTACCATGTTTACCTTTTGTAAACAAAAGACCAACCTTGAAAGAAAAAAAAAGAAAAAAAACAAATTGCCTAAAGATAAAAACAACAATAGAGAAAACACACATCAACATAGTCCACCTAACACTCTCTGCAGTTGAACACATAAAGGTACCTTTTTGCCATATTTCCCATACCGTGTGCAGGGGGACATGGAGTCCAATGGCAAGTACGTGACCAAACACGGCAGTCGTGTGAACTACCACACGGGGCCCATCGTGTGGGGGGAGCCGGGCACCAATGGGCAGCATGCCTTCTATCAGCTCATCCATCAAGGTACCATCGCCCTAAAACACATCTGAAGCAACATGGATGCATTTATTTGAGGTGGTTTCCCCCCAACTCAGGAACGCGCATGGTGCCGTCCGACTTCCTCATCCCGGCCCAGTCTCAGCACCCTATCAGGAACAACCTGCACCACAAGGTACATTTCACAATAAAACACCTCATATATATCAGCGAGTATATCACAGAGCTAAAACATGCTTTTTATTTTTTATCTACAGTCCAGGCATTACTGAGGTAAAAAAAAAAAAAAAAGATAATAATACGGAGATAAATCACAATTTTTTCACAATTTTTTTTTAAGTAGGTATATATTTGACATATTTGAAATTCCACTAAAAAGTAATTCTTATTTAGGATATCTTTTAAACAAAAAAAAATATATATATATAATTACAAACAAACATTTTTTTCCACGGAAATATTTATTTTTATTTGTAGCATATTTTCTATGTAAAATGTAACTTTAATTCTGAATATACTAACATTTTTTGTAGTTTTTTTTTATAGATTTACAAACAATTTTAAGTCAGGTTGTATGTACGTTTTTCTTTTTGATTAGTCTGAATATTTCTAGATGTTATTTTTCCTACACATACATTTTCTTTAAAAATTGTATATATTTAAAAGCAAGTTTTATTTATGTTAAAAATGTGTGTTTATATATTTGAAATTTACATATGTATATATATATATATATATATATATATATTTATATACATATATAATATATATATATGTATATATATATACATATCTATCTGTGTAAATTTGAAAATATAAATACACATATTTAAAATAAATACAACTATATATATACATATATATATAAATATATAATTGGTTGACTTTGTACATTTGTATTTTACACTTTTTCTATATATATATATATGTATATATATATATACATACATATATATATATATACATACTGTATATATATATATATATATATATATATACATATATATATACATATATATATATATATATATATATACATATATATATATATACATATATATATGTATACATATATACACACACATATATATAATTGGTTGACGTTGTGCATATATATATATATATATATATATATATATATATATATATATATACGCATTTGTTTTAGTTTAATCCGAATATTTCTGAATTTGTTAATTTTACTTTTCAACATTTACATGTATATATTTAATATATTTTTGAAAATATTATATATTTCATGCCAAGTTTTAGTTATCATAGTATATTTTGTAGTTATATTAATAAATGTATATATTTTTAATTTACACAAATAATTAGATACAGCAGTATATATACATACATACATATATATATATATATATAAATATATACAAAGTATATATATAAAGTATATATATATACAATACATATTTTTTTAGAAACCTAAAATATAAAAATATGTAAATAGTTATACAACTAGTAATAGCTATTTCCAATACATTTTACACTAAAACAGATATATTTTAAATATTATTACTGTATTCATTTTGGGTGTACCTGCATATTTATTGGATTCCTATGAGTGATACATAGGTGTTTTTTTTGGGACAAATATATTGCAATAAACATTATGGACCATTTACTTGGCTGCAGATCCTGCTGGCTAATTTCCTAGCCCAGACGGAGGCCCTCATGAGGGGTAAGACCACCGAGGAGGCCCGCAAGGAGCTGGAGGCCAGCGGCTTGAGCGGAGAAGCTGTGGAGAAGATTCTGCCTCATAAAGTGAGTCACAAAAGAAAGTGATAAACACAACTCCTGCATTCATCCTTAATAGAGACAATAATAGAAGGTCTCTTATAAAGGAGATAAGGTATAGTAAGTACCCCCTAGTGTTCGATAAACTTTTTGCTGAAGAATCTGTGGGTGTGTCTTTAAAGGTGTTCCAAGGAAACCGACCCACCAACTCCATCATCTTCAAGAAACTCACACCTTTCACACTTGGTGCTCTCATAGGTGAGAACAGGCATAACTGGCAGACTCAATCACTACTAAACATTCTGATCTGTCCTGGAAGTCTAGTTCCCTCTGCAGGATTTAGTGTGTTACTGCACCACGTCTCAATTCTTGTATTTATCCAGAGCCTCACTAAAATGTTAATATTGCTCAACGTGTAGAGGCTTGTGTATATTTTGCATTATTTTCAAAAAGCATTTTGGAATTTGGAATTCTCTCGATGCAACATTTCTCTCTACAAAATGTTTTAGTTATGTATTTAAAAAATAAATCATGTATTAATTGAACAAGTATTATTTAATTTCAGTACATGACTTAGTTTTTAATACTAAAGTATTGGATGATTTTCTTGGTGTCACCTTTTTTTTTTACAAAACAATTTATTTTCTAATGTACATTCCTGTATTTATTATACTTTTTGTAAATATCTCACAATGTAACCACATGTAAAAATGATAAACCCTTGAAATAAATTAAATAATACATCAGATCAAATGAATATTAAAAATTAATACACATCAAAAATTATATCTTTTTTTTTTTTTTTTAAGTTGATGCATCCAGTTCTTTAGTATTTAAAACAAAGTGAATTCATTAAAATGTATTTAATGACAAAATAAGTTGTTGTTCAATTAATACATACACAATATATTTTTTGCAGTAATGTAATGCATATTTCCCCCAGAAGTCTCTATATTAATTAAAACAAATTGTATTTAATCAAATATTTTAATGTAATTATTATATAACACACACACACACACACACACACATACATATATATATATATATATATATATATATATATATATATATATATATATAAGATATATATGTATATTACATTATATAGTATTTTTCTATTTATTGTTGCCAACAATTTTGTGTCTTTTTTGTGTTTTGGCAGCCATGTACGAGCACAAGATCTTCATCCAGGGTCTGATGTGGGAGATTAACAGTTTTGACCAGTGGGGGTAAAAGACACCATTTATGTTATTACCAATAACTATTTATCGATTGAAGGAAATATGAAGTGTGTCCAACAAAGACATCCCTTATTATTGTGTGTTTGCATTGTTAGTGTGGAACTGGGCAAACAGCTGGCGAAGAAGATCGAACCCGAGCTGAAGGACGCCGCCGAGGTCCACTCTCACGACGCCTCCACCAACGGACTCATCAACTTCCTCAAGAAGAACTTTGCCTAAGATTTATGTTCATCACGATATAAATCACTTTTGTCAGTTTATTTTTGTCTTCTTTGCAACAGTCACTTCACCAGCCACCTTAAAAAAATTCTTACTCAACAAACCCCATGGATTCATACCTTATGTTCAAGGCCACAATGACAGCTTTCCGGATTTGTGATCATTTTGTGAATATATCATAACATGTTGATTCAATGACAATATACCACTTATAAAACTCAAAAATCATTTACAACAAACTCCTTCAAGTCATACCTCATATTAAAGGCGCCCTTGAGAGCTTTCCAAATTTGTAATTACTTTGTCGGTATATTTTAATATGGTGATTCAATGATCAAAAAACTTATAAAACTCACAAATCAGCACTTTGTAACGACGTCAAAAATTATATTAGAACAAACCCCATCAAGTCATACCTCATATTAAAGGCCATGGTAAGAGCTATCCAGGTATGTCATTATTTTGTTACCATGGCCACTGTATGGTGACACAATGACCACAAAACACCACTACTAATTTAACACACACATCTGCACTTATTAGTCAAAGTAACAAGGTCAAGAATTGATTTTTATGAAAGCCCATTGACGTTCATCTCATGTTAAAGTCCATGATGAGAGCTTTCCAGATATTTCATTCTTTTGTCAATATGTCTCTATACTGTGACACAATTACCACAAAACACCAATTATAAAACGCGAAAATCAGCGCTCAAATAATAACGTCAAAAATAAATTTACAACAAACCCCTTCGAGTCAGACCTCATATTAAAGGCGCCTTTGAGAGCTTTTCGATTTTTTAGTTATTTTGTCAGTATATTTTAATATGGTGATTCAATAATCAAAAAACGTATAAAACTCACAAATCAGCACTAAGTAACGACGTCAAAAATTATATTACAACAAACCCCATCAAGTCATACCTCATATTAAAGGCCATGGTAAGAGCTATCCAGGTATGTCATTATTTTGTTACCATGGTCCCTGTATGGTGACACAATGACCACGAAACACCACTTATAAAACTCGAAAATCAGCACTCATAATAAAAATATCAAAAATACATTTACAACAAACTCCTTCAAGTCAGACCTCATATTAAAGGCGCCCTTGAGAGCTTTTCGATTTTTTAACTATTTTGTCAGTATATTTTAATATGGTGATTCAATAATCAAAAAACGTATAAAACTCACAAATCAGCACTAAGTAACGACGTCAAAAATTATATTACAACAAACCCCATCAAGTCATACCTCATATTAAACGCCATGGTAAGAGCTATCCAGGTATGTCATTATTTTGTTACCATGGCCCCTGTATGGTGACACAATGACCACAAAACACCACTTATAAAACTCGAAAATCAGCACTCATAATAAAAAGATCAAAAACACATTTACAACAAACTCCTTCAAGTCATACCTCAAATTAAAGGCGCCCTTGAGAAGTTTCCAAATTTGTAATTATTTTGTCGGTATATTTTAATATGGTGATTCAATGACCATATGACTTTATTTAAACGTATACACTACTCCGAATGAAAAACACACATCTGCCCTTACTATTTTAAATAACAAGGTGAAGAAGTAACTTTATAAAGCACTTTTTATACATAAAAAAACGCGCGCACACAAACATGCAACTATACGAACAAATGAATGCACGGCTGAGTACAGAGGAGCCAGGTGAGTAAACACTATCACAGGAGCAATCTGCACCAGGAGGTCATCAGACCATGGCCACCAGAATGCTGACACAAAGCGGCCCCACAGCACGGCCGATAACCTCCGATTAAGATGGCTCCCTTCCAGGAACGTTCGAAAAAAAAAAACTGTAAAATAGTAAGAACCATGAGTAGAGATAAAGGATAGAATACAAGACAGACATATTAAGATTAAAAAATAAAAATAATTAATTAATTAATAAAGATAAAAATAAAATGAATATACAGTAAATAAGTAATACATAAATAGAACGTGATATAATTTTGCATGACTAATGAGATAAAAACTAAAGTAAAATTAATTAGTATCAGGTAAAAGACTTCACTTAAAAACATGAACGTTCTATTCAATAGACAGGGGCCATAATGGTGGAAAGATGCCACTTTGTGTCTTGGCTTTTAGAATAATTAGGCGATGAGTGCCGGAGGATCTCAGGGCCCGCAAACGTTCGTAGGGTAAAAGCAAATCTGAAAGATAAAAAGGCCCAACACTATAAAAAATATTTATAAACCATAAGAAAGACCTTACAATTGATCCTGAAACACACAGGGAGCCAGTGCAGAGATTTTAAAACTGGTGTAATGTGTGCCCGCCTTTCGGTTCTCGAAACGTGCCGCTGAATTTTGCAGTACTTGTAAAAGTGCAATAACCTTTTTAGGAAGCCCGGAAAGCAGCGAGTTAAAATAATCTGAATAACTTGTAATAAAAGCATGCATGAGCGTCTTTGTGTTGCCCTGAGAGACAATTGGGCAAACTCTGGCTATATTCATAAGATAAAAGCTTATTTTGGATACATTTTTTAGATGGGGTATAAAGCTATGGACAGACTTGAAAACGACGGCCGGATTTTGTGTTTTGATGTTTGTAGTTTTGTACTGTATGTGCTCAAAAAGGTTCATTATGTTTTCTTATTCATACACTTTTTAAAATGTTCTTGAAATCAGACCATATTTGTTTGGTATATTAGATGGAATTTTTTTTTATTAAGGTCTGACTTAAACACTCAGATTTGAACTCACTATAGGTCGTAATAATAATGTTTTTTTTTCACTTGAAAACATCCTCAAACTCCACTATGCGGCTCTGTCTTGTTTTGCACCAACTCGTCACTAGGTGGCAGCAGAGCAGCAGTTGTACTGTCCAGGCTCATAGCTCACTGAAGTTGAAATGTTTATTTCATGGCAGAAAGGGTCAAAGGTCCCCCTCTGAAAGAGCCCACACTGAAGGGGACAACAAACAACCAAATGAGACGACAACATTGTAAAGACTTTTTATTCAAACTAAAATTAGCCCAATATCGTGTCGTCACCGGGAGCATACAAAAATAAAATATGCCGTATAATATAATAAATAATTGTGGTGAGGTCTTTATACAGCTATTCAACTTATTTATGCTTTAAAGAGGAAAAACAAAAAAAATGTATTTTACATACATTTGTAGGATTTTTCCCAATACTTATTTAATTATGAATATGCACAAATGCACAATCCATTTTCTCCCCCTTGTCCCTATTTTTGTAAATTGTATCATCTCAATAGCAGATTAAAATTATTTAAAAAAAACATATATATACATATATATTTATATAATATTAGTATTTTTCCTAATACTTGTTTAATTATGAATATGCACTGTGTGTAAATATTTATCAATCCATTTTCTACCGCTTGTCCCTAGTTTTGTAAATATATATATATATAAATATATATATATATATATATATATATATATATATATATATATATATATATATATATATATATAATAAGCGGTAGAAAATGGATGGGATGGATATATATATATATATATCCATCCCATCCATTTTCTACCGCTTATTCCCTTTTTTTTGGGGTCGCGGGGGGCGCTGGCGCCTATCTCAGCTACAATCGGGCGGAAGGCAGGGTACACCCTGGACAAGTCGCCACCTCATTGCAGTATATATATATATATATATATATATATATAAATAAATCATGAATAGTATTACTTTGTGCATATTTTTTAACACTATTAAATATAGTTTATAAATATACATATCCATCCATCCATATTCTACCGCTTATTCCCTTCCAGGGTAGCGGGGGGCGCTGGTGCCTATCTCAGCTACAATTGGGCGGAAGGCGGGGTACACCCTGGACAAGTCGCCACCTCATCGCAGTATATATATATATATATAAATCATGAATAGTATTACTTTGTGCATATTTTTTAACACTATTAAATATAGTTTATAAATATACATATATACATATATATATTTTACTATATAATAATAAATTAATACTATTCATGAGTTTAAAAAATATGTGGAAATGTTTTAAAAATTTGTACATAAATGCATTTATACAAATACAATTAATTTCATGTCTAAATTATATGTATATTGATAAAATGTTTTTTTTTTTAAATAATAGTTTTAAATGTTCTTATGAAAATGGAAAAATATGGCAACAAAAATAATTCTAAAATAAATAAATTAAATGACAATAATAATAAGTGACACAAAAAATATAAATATTTGTGATATTAATTAATGCATGTATGATACAAACTAGTGAAAATATATGTTGATGAAATTTGTAAATAGTCTTATGAAAATAGGTTTTCCTGCTCGGTGTTGTTACCTTCTTGGGAGGAAAGTGATGAAACAATATTGAAGGAAGTATACCAAGTACAAACTGAAACCAAAACAAAATGACACAATTCAGTGTGAGAGATGAAATAGACATATTTAATGAGTTATATCAAGAAAATTGCTGAAATACAACTAATAATGAAGATGACAGTATATAATTGTAAGTCTATATATAATATCTTGGTTTTGTGTTTATATTGTAGTTTATTCTTTATTTATTTGTTTGTTTTATTATTTTTAATACATGACATTCACTGGAGTTAGTGTTTATTTTGACATGATCTTTGTGAAAGAAAAGAAAAAAAACAATGTTGAAGCTCAAACTATTGTAATAAAGTACAAACTCCAAAACCAGTGAAGTTGGCACGTTGTGTAAAATAGAATACAATGATTTGCAAATCCTTTTCAACTTACTTATATTTAATCAAATAGACTGCAAAGATGTGATGTTTAACATTCGAACTGGAAAACTTAGTTATTTTTTGCAAATATGTGCTCATTCGGAATTTGATGCCTTCAACTTGTATCAAAAAAGCTGGCACAAGTGGCAAAAAAGATTCAGAAACTTGAAGAATGCTCATCAAACACTTATTTGGAACATCCCACAGGTGAACAGGCTAATTGGGAACAGGCGGGTGCCATGATTGGATATAAAAGCAGCTTCCATGAAATTCTCAGTCATTCACAAACACGGATGGGGCGGGGGTCACCACTTTGTGAACAAATGTGTGAGCAAATTGTCCAACAGTTTAAGAACAACAGTTCTCAACGAGCTATTGCTAGGAATTTAGGGATTTCACCATTTACCGTCCGTAATATCATCAAAAGGTTCAGAGAATCTGGAGAAATCACTGCATGTAAGCAATGATATTACGGACCATCGATCCCTCAGGCGGTGCTGCATCAAAAAGCGACATCAGTGTGTAAAGGATATCACCACACGGGCTCAGGAACACTTCAGAAAACCCCTGACAGTAACTTAAGTTGGTCGCCACATCTGTAATTGCAAGTTAAAACTCTACTAAGCAAAGCCAAAGCCATTAATCAACAACACCCAGAAACACCGCCGGCTTTGCTGGGTCCGAGCTCATCTAGGATGGACTGATGCAAAGTGGAAAAGTGTTCCGTGGTCTGACGAGTCCACACTTCAAATTGTTTTTGGAAACTGTGGACGTCGTGTCCTCCAAAACAAGAAAGAAAAGAACCATCCAGACAGTTATAGGCGCAAAGTTCAAAAGCCGGCATCTGTGATGGTATGGGGGTGTATTAGTGCCCAAGGCATTGGTAACTTACACAACTGTAAAGGCACCACTAATGCTAAAAGGTACATACAGGTTTTGGAGCAACATATGTTGTTATCCAAGCAACGTTATCATGGACGCCCCTGCTTTTTTCAGCAAGACAATGCCAAGCCACGTGTTACAACAGCGTAACTTCATCGTAAAAGATTGCGGGTACTAGACTGGCCTGCCTGTAGTCCAGACCTGGCTCCCATTGAAAATGTGCAGCAGCCTAAAATACCCCAACGGAGACTCCGGACTGTTGAACAACTTAAGCTGTACATCAAGCAAGAATGGGAAAGAATTCCACATGAAAGGCTTCAAAACTTGGTCTCCTCAGTTCCCAAACGTTAACTGAGTGTTGTTCAAAGGAAAGGCCATGTAACACAGTGGTAAAAATGCCCCTGTGCCAACTTTTTTGGCAATGTGTTTCTGCCAATAAATTCTAAGTTAATGATTATTTTCAAACAAAAAATAAGTTTCTCAGTTGGAACATTAAATATTTTGTCTTTGCAGTCTATTCAATTGAATATAAGTTGAAAAGGATTTGCAAATCATTGTATTTTGCTTTTATTTACGATTTACACGTGCCAACTTCACCGGTTTCGGGTTTTGTATGTATATTAAACAAGCTTTTAACAACTCCTCTATTAAAATAAAGGCCGTGCTTCTAATAAACCATCACCTTCTGCAGTTTATTTGAGGAAATATGGCTGTTATTGCTGTGGTTGTGTTCCCATTTCACGACTTCCATATCATTATTATCAAGGCTGCAAAGACAGACGTTTGGCACGACACAAAACAGAAGAACGCCGAGACTCTGCTGCTGCCTTTTTTTATTTTTTTTAACTTTGGGTTGCGGTTGCCAGGCAACAATACTTAACATGAATCCCAACTTGTGCCTTAATGTTGGGGCGTGGGGCAGCGAGGGCGAGAACAAAGCCAAGACGGCGACGTTACGTTCGCCCAGGAACGTTCCTGAGATGTTTGCTCCACAATGGCGCCGCATTCCGACTCTTTATTGCTCGGGGGGCCTGTCAGTGGCAGGTTGCCACGACGACAGTACACCCCCCCCCCCTCCACCCAACATGAGCCCAATGTGGACTGGACAGTCCTAAATTCAGAGTTCCTCAAGGGAAACATCATCATCATCATCTCGATGGTTCCCTGAAATGACACCCAGTGACGCGGGAGGCCTGGAAAAATAAAATGTTTCTCACGACTCCCTGCGTTTTTTTTTAAAGACGAGCTCAAGTACACCATGCGGTCTCCCAAGGGTGGGGTCCTTTTCTGACCCGGCAGCTATGACCCGGACTGCAGTGGACACAGGCTGCCATGTCCATCAATTAGTCCCACTCTTATAACATTTTGTCCAACTATTATAGTTTTTTTATGTTATGGGGCTGGTTATGAATAATAAAACATTAAAAATACAACAACTATAATAGTTAGACAAAAGCAATTGCAGCAAAAAAGTAATAGGAAACGTTTGGGGAGATTTTGAAAAGGTGGGGAATAATAAGATAATAAAAATGGATGGATAGTAGCTACTATTAGCAAACAGATAAACTTACCAACTCGGCTTAATATCTTAACATCGACACACTCTCTCGTCGCAACTCGGCCCTGATGGTCGGCACCTATAAGTTTACAATTAGTTGTAAAATGTTGGACGGTTGTTTTTACGATATGCAGGCAAACGATAACTTTAAACATACCGGCTTAGCTACGGCACCTGGCAGCCATCTTGGTATAGTCGATCACAGCCCCTCCCTCAAGTATGTTGGTGCGTGCGCACCAGCAGCAGACGGTACGGAAAAAAAAAAAAAAAAAAAACTTCCTTACTGTGTCTGCGCACGGCGGCCATCTTTGAAATGGTTTTCAGCACAGCGGTTCTTTGAAGGCTGATAAAATCAAAACCGTAGCAGTAATTAAAACTATTTCATTAACTTTTAATCAGACGGGTTCAATCTCTCTCCTGCGGTAGTTTGAAGCCGACGCGACAAACGCGCTCAGAGGAGATAATGTTTGAAAAAAGGTGACCGGTTTTTACAAACCTTTTATTTTGAAGGGGGGATTGCAAAGTTCCTGTTGATTTTTGCTGGGGGTTGTCATTGTATGAAATGTAGGTCTAAGTGAGACCTACATAGAAGTATATGTTTCATGTCTCTACGACATTCCTACTGGAAGTTACAGGCAGTTTTGTCTGTTTTCTTCCTAGGAGCAGTTTTGTCTGTGTTTTATTCCTAGTTGGCGCTAGAGCGCAGTTTTGAGTTTTGGGGTTAGGTTTTTTATTAGATTGCAATTTTTGCCAGACCTGATGTGTGTGTCCAGTTTGGTGAGTTTTGAAGCATGTTGAGGGGGTCAAATTACAGCTCAAAGAGGCAAAGGTGAGTGTTTTTACAAAACTTTTGTTTTGAAGTGGGAAATAATAAATAACAAATAAATAATTTAAAAAAACTTTTGTTTTGAAGGGGGGATTGCAAACTTCCTGTTGACTTTTGCTGGGGGTTGTCAATATATGAAATGTAGGTCTAAGTGAGACCTACATAGAGGTATATGTTTCATGTCTCTACGACATTCCTACAGGAAGTTACAGGCAGTTTTGTCTGTGTTTTCTTCCTAGGAGCAGTTTTGTCTGTGTTTTATTCCTAGGGGGCGCTAGAGCGCAATTTTGAGTTTTGAGGTTAGGTTTTTTTATTAGATTGCAGTTTTTGCCAGTCCTGATGTGTGTGTCCAGTTTGGTGAGTTTTGAAGCATGTTAAGGGGGTCAAATTACAGCTCAAATAGGCAAAGGTGAGTGTTTTTACAAAACTTTTGTTTTGAAGGGGAAATTGCAAACTTCCTGTTGATTTTTACAGAAGGATGTCAGTGTATGAAATCTAGGTCTAAGTGAGACCTACATAGAGGTTTTTGTTTCATATCTCTAAGACATTCCTACTGGAAGTTACAGGCAATTTTGTCTGTGTTTTCTTCCTAGGGGTCGCTAGAGGGCAATTTTTAGTTTTGGGCTTAGGTTTTTTGATCAAATCGCAATGTTTGCCAATCCTGATGAGTGTGTCAAATTTGGTGAGTTTTGAAGCATGTTAAGGGGATCAAATTACAGCTCAAAGCTGCGGAATAATAATAAAGAAAGAATAAAACCCCAGAAATTCAATAGGGTCCTCAATCCTGAAGGGACATTCGGTCCCTAATAACATAGACAATATAAAACGTTAACATAAATACTATATAATGGTAACAACATAAAAGAAGTGTCATTATTTTTGATTATTTGCAATGATAAGTACGAGGGGCGTTAACGTTAAAATGCTGCGACAGGTAAGCCATCCATTCATGGGCCTGCTGTGTTTAATGACGTCTAAGTGATTTGTGTCACAGAAGCGGTCACTTTTCCCCACCATTTTCCAAGTTAGAAGAAGTTTGCCTTAAATGTTAAAAACAACATGAAGGTGACGTATTTTCTCAACAGTTTTAATTTCACTCGGTAGATGTCACTCAATAAGTGACATCTTCACATTTTTGTTGTGTTACTTAATGATCACACAAGTGTAAAAATAATTTTAATCTACAAAATATAGAAAGGTAAGCTTTTTTGTTGTTGCTACAAACCCCATTGAGTCACACCTCATATTAGAGGCCACGACGAGGACTTTGCACTTCTGTATTTATTTCGGTAATTTAGCTCCATATTATGGTGCAATAGGGCCAAAACAAGTTTTTTCCTCACAAAAAGCGGTATTTTAATATGATTACTGGATTGCAACATTAAAAAGTCATTTTAAAGTAATATTTAAAAAAAAATGAGGGATTGATGTTACATATATATTTTATGTCTATATCTTCTTAATGGTCACGTAATGGTATAAAAAAAAACCGAAGGTACAAAATAGCAAAAAACGTTTTGCTACAAACCCCATCGAGTCACACCTCATATTAAAGGCCACGACGAGGGCTTTGCCCTTCTGTATTTATTTTGGTAATATAAATGCATATGAGTATGCAATAACCCCAAAAACATGTTTTTTTTTCCCTCGCAAAAAAAGTGACATTTAACAAAACTCAAAACCAATGAAGTTGGGTTTTATAATATGTTTACCATGTTAAAACAGTAAAAAAGGTGTTTAAAAATATCAGGATTGGCGTTACATATGCTTTTACTTCCTGATTTTTTTAATGATCGAGCAAGTGTTAAAACAAATCTAACTTACAAAATATTGAAAGGTAACATAAAAAATAATTTCAACAAACCCCATCGAGTCACACCTCATATAATAGGCCATGACGAGGGCTTTGCACTTCTGTAGTTATTTTGGTAATATAAATGCATATGATGATGCAATAACCCCAAAACATGTTTTTTCCCTCACAAAAAAGTGACATTTTTCAAAACCCCAAACCAGTGAAGTTGGGTTGTGTACTATGTTTACTGTGTTACAACAGTAAAAAGGTGTTTAAACATAGCAGGATTGGCGTTATATATGTTTTTACTTCCTGAATTTTTTAAATAGTCGAGCAAGTGTTAAAAAAAATGTAACTTACAAAATATTGAAAGGTAACATAAAAAAGAATTGCAACAAACCCCATCGAGTCACACCTCATATTAAAGGCCACAACGAGGGCTGTGCACTGCTGTATTTATTTTAGTAATTTAGCTCGATATTATGGTGCAATAGGGCCAAAACAAGTTATTTGCTCACAAAAAGCAGTATTTTAATGTGATTACTGGATTACGACAGTAAAAAGTCATTTTAAAATAATATTTTTTTAAAATTGAGGGATTGATGTTACATATGCTTTTACATCTGAATCTTCTTAATGGTTACGCAAAGGTAAAAAAAAACCCCGAAGTTACAAATTATTGAATTATTTTTTTGCAACAAACCCCATCAAGTCACACCTCATATTAAAGGCCACAACGAGGGCTTTGTACTTCTGTATTTATTTCGGTTATATAAATCCATATGATGACGCAATAACCCTAAAACAAGTCACAAAAAGTGACTGATTTAAATATGGTTATTGAGTTACAACAGTAAAAAGACGTTTTAAAATAACATCTTGATGTGATTGGTGTTACATATGCTTTAACCTCATACAATTTTTAATGTACACGTAAATGTAAAAAAAAAAATCCAGCTAACAATATCAAAAAAATGTAACTTACAAAATATTGAACGGTAACATAAAAAATAATTGCAACAAAACCCATCTAGTCACACTTCATATGAAAGGCCACAGTGAGGGCTTTGCACTTCTGTATTAATTTAATCAATACAAGCAAGTGTTAAAAGAAATATAACTTACAAAATAGCAAAAGGTAACATAAAAATATCGAAAGGTAACATAAAAAAATAATTACAACAAACCCCATCAAGTTACACCTCATATTAAAGGCCACAACGAGGGCTTTGCCCTTTCGTATTTATTTTGGTAATAAACATCCATATGATGATGTAATAACCCTAAAACAGGTCACAAAAAGTGACTAATTTTAATATGGTAACTGAGTTACAACAGTAAAAAGACGTTTTTAAAAATAACATTTTGATGTGATTGGCGCTACACATGCTTTCACTTTATACATCTTTGATTTAATTTTCACGCAAGTGTGAAAAAAAATCCAGCTAACAATATCAAAAGGTAACATAAAAAATAATTGCAACAAACCCCATCAAGTCACACCTCATATTAGAGGCCACAATGAGGGCTTTGCACTTCTGTATTAATTTAATCAATATAAGCAAGTGTTAAAAGAAATATAACTTGCAAAATATCAAACAGTAACATAAAAATATCGAAAGGTAACATGAAAAATTAATTACAACAAACCACATGGAGTCACACCTCATATTAAAGGCCACAACGAGGGCTTTGCACTTTTGTATTTATTTTGTAATAAACATCTATATGATGACGTAATAACCCTAAAACAGGTCACAAAAAGTGACTAATTTTAATATGGTAACTGAGTTACAACAGTAAAAAGACGTTTTAAAATAACATTTTGATGTGGTTGGCGATACATATGCTTTAACTTCATACATTTTATTTAATGTTCACGCAAGTTTAAAAAAAAAATCCATCCAACAATATCGAAAGGTAACATAAAAAACAATTGCAACAAACCCCATCAAGTCACACCTCATATTAGAGGCCACAATGAGGGCTTTGTACTTCTGTATTAATTTAATCGATACAAGCAAGTGTTAAAAGAAATCTAACTTGCAAAATATCAAACGGTAACATAACAATATCAAAAGGTAACATAAAAAATAATTACAACAAACTCCATCAAGTCACACCTCATATTAAAGGCCACAACGAGGGCTTTGCACTTTTGTATTTATTTTGGCAATAAAAATTCATATGATGACGCAATAACCCTAAAAATAGTCACAAAAAGTGACTGGTTTTAATATGGTTACTGAGTAATAACAGTAAAAGGACGTTTTAAAATAACATTTTGATATTATTGGTGTTACATATACTTTAACTTCATACATTTTATTTAATGTTTACGTAAGTGTAAAAAAAAATCCAGCTAACAATATCGAAAGGTAACAAAAAATAATTGCAACAAACCTCATCAAGTCACACCTCATATTGAAGGCCACAATGAGGGCTTTGCACTTCTGTATTAATCTAATCAATACAAGCAAGTGTTAAAAGAAATATAACTTACAAAATATCAAAAGGTTACATAAAATATCGAAAGGTAGCATAAAAAAATAATTACAACAATCTCCATCAAGTCACACCTCATATTAAAGGTCACAACGAGGGCTTTGCACTTTTGTATTTATTTTGGTAATAAAAATCCATATGATGACGTAATAACCCTAAAACAAGTCACAAAAAGTGACTAATTTTAATATGGTAACTGAGTTACAACAGTAAAAAGACGTTTTAAAATAACATTTTGATGTTATTGGCGTTACATATGCTTTAACTTCCAGCTAACCATATCGAATGGTAACATAAAAAAATAATTGCAACAAAACCCATCGAGTCACATCTCATATTAAAGGCCACGATGAGGGCTTTGCACTTCTGTATTCATTTGATCAATATAACTAAATATAATGACGCAATAACCAAAAAACATGTTTTTTTCTGGACAACAAACTTTGTAGTCCTTTTCCGTACACATTCATTTATACTTCTCTCACTGTAATATTGTGCAGACGTGTTCCATTTGAACTTTCCCTTGTAGTTTTGGTTCCGCGAGGGAAAGCTGACCAAAAATACCAGGAGCAACTCGAGCGCTTTCTAAATCCAGCTCCACAAGGTGTGGCGGTGTTGGCGCACACCGTTAAAAAGTCTGCTTTTGCACACACAAAAAGCGCAGTGTGCCCTCTGATTTCAGGAACTCTGCGGTGTTGGTTGACAGCTCGGACATTTGGGGCACAAAGCGGCCTTTATGTGAGCCGGGGTTCCACCCTGTGACTCAGTGTGTGTGAGAGTGAGGTGAGCTTTGTTACAATCTACAAAAAAAAACCTACCGTCCTGTCTGGAGACGACA